>NW_023260490.1:53561-59769 GCF_013100865.1 Trachemys scripta elegans | reverse complement strand
CGGGGGAACGGGGCCGCGGGCTGGCCGGCTCCCGGCGCTCCAGCCGGCGGAACGGGGCCGCGGGCTGGCCGGCTCCCGCAACTCCGGCCGGCCGGCGGAACGGGGTTGTGGGGTGGCCGGCTCCCAGACCTCTGGGCCTGCTCTGAGCTGTGAAGGGCTGCCTTTTCAGCTAAGGGGGAATTTCCCCCTGCTGCAGCCGTGCACGGGCTGATCCCATGTCAACGTAGTTACCAAGGCTGGAGGGGGCTCTGACATTCTATGCAGCCCGGCCACCTTGATTGGAACCCCTCTGCTCCCATTGAAACGCACGTTCCTCAGCTGCCAATGAAGAAGTGCGCTGTGGGGGCCACGGGCTAGCCCTTCTGAAGGCCTGATTGAAGTGAATGCTTGAAACGATTCCTCCCAGACCCCAGTGCATGTCTGTCCATCTCTCAGCATTGCCACACAAATCTCCACATTGTACCTCTTTACTCAAGAGAGACTAAGAACTGCGATAGCCGGGGGGCTGCAGGTCAGGAGTGAGGGGCATGGACAGGGCTGTGTGGGGAGCCCAGGGCTGGGATAGCAGGGGGGCTGCAGGTCAGGAGTGAGGGGCACCAGCATCCCGGCTGGAAACAGCCAGAGAGCCAGGCAGGCTGCGGGGCAGGGAGCCCACCAGGACTGTGGAAGCAGGCGCTGGAGATTAAAACAAGCCCACTGACGACTCCCAGTTAGTTTTGCTGGGAGCGCTGCTGTTTGCTAGACAGAGGCAGCAGCCGCCCTGCATAATGCCAGATGAGCTCATCTGGGCTGAACAATGAGGCGCCCGTGCGGCTGGAAGGGCAGGTGCGATTTGCCTGCACAGCCCTCCCCAGGTGGGGAAACCTCCAGCCTCCCCAGGGCTGGTTCAGCTTTTAAAAGCTCGATGCATTTCTTGGCCCTCCAGCTGCTGCCCCGTTCTCCTCTCCCTCACCTGCCCCTCCCCCATCTGAAATAAATATTTAAAGACATCACAAGGAAAGAACGTTTCCTGCCTCCATCAATAAAGCAGACTCCCCCCCCCTCCCCATTTCCAGCACTGACAGCACCCCCGTCCCCTGGCTGCTTCCTCACGTCTCACTGCTTTCGTGCCTGCTGTTCCCATCTAGCAAGGCAGGGGAAGCCTCTTTGGAACGCTCCGTCTCTGGGACGTCCCACCTGGGAACCCCCGGGCCAGGCCCCGGCAATCCCATCCCACCCCAGCTGGCTCTCAGGTGAGGCTGCCCCCAAAGGCGACATCCTCGGGGCATGTTCCGGAACAGGGAGTGACCCTAACTGGCCCCACTCAGGGCTAGGGGAGTTTCCCCTCTGTGACAATGCGATTCTGGCGGAACCCAACTGAGAGTGCCAACTCAGGACAAATTGCTCAAACAGGGCAGTTACAGCCCCAGGCTGGGGTTTTTCTACCTCTAAGGCAAACCAAACCAGCCAGACTAGGAGGACTTGGGTCTCACCCCACTGGCTAACCGCAAGTCTCACAAGCAATTCCCTTAGACGCTCCAGTTTCCCAGTATCACCACCAGTGCCACTCGTTATGGGAACAAATGGTTATGAAAACCAATACCCCAGTAAAAGAAAAAGGTTCTCCTGATCCCAAAGGACCAAGCCCCAGACCCAGCTCAATATACAAATCAGATCTTACCCACAAATCACGCTGTGGCCAATCCTTTAGAATCTAAAATCTAAAGGTTTATTCGTAAAAGGAAAAAGATAGAGATGAGAGTTAGAATTGGTTAAATGGAATCAATTACATACAGTAATGGCAAAGTTCTTGGTTCAGGCTTGCAGCAGCGATGGAATAAACTGCAGGTTCAAATCAAGTCTCTGGAATACATCCCCCACTGGGATGGGTCATCAGTCCTTTGTTCAGAGCTTCAGTTTGTAGCAAAGTTCCTCCAGAGGTAAGAAGCAGGATTGAAGACAAGATGGAGATGAGGCATCAGCCTTATATAGTCTTTTCCAGGTGTAAGAACACCTCTTTGTTCTTACTGTGGAAAATTACAGCAAAATGGAGTCTGGAGTCACATGGGTCAGTCCCTGCATACTTTGCTGAGTTACAAGGCTTATCTGCCTTCTCTCAATGGGTCCATTGTATAGCTGATGGTCCTTAATGGGCCATCAAGCAGGCTAGGCAGAGCTAATACCATGTTGTCTGAGGGTACATCTACACTACAGCGGGGAGTCGATTTAAGATACGCAAATTCAGCTACGTGAATAGCGTAGCTGAATTCGACGTATTACAGCCGACTTACCCCGTTGTGAGGACGGCGGCAAAATCGACTTCTGCCGCTTTTTGTCGGCGGCGCTTACTACCACCTCCGCTGGTGGAGTTAGAGCGCCGATTCGGGGATCGATTGTCGCGTCCCGACGGGACGCGATAAATCGATCCCCGAGAGGTCGATTTCTACCCGCCGATTCAGGCGGGTAGTATAGACCAGGCCTGAGATGTCACCCAGCAGCATAGCATAAATTTGAAATATAGACAGTATAGAGCCAATATTCATAACTTCGACCACAAAACTGATACACACATATAGACAGCATAATCATAACCAGTAAACCATAACCTTGTCTTAGACACCCCATTTGACCCCCTTTATACAAGATTTGGTGCCACTACAGGACCTTGGTTGCAACAATGATCTCTATGGTCCCAGATTATATCAATAACGTCACACCCAGGAACCTATCCTTGCAACAAAGCCCGATGGTAAGACAACTCCCACTTGTTCATGCTCTCTGTATGTGTGTATATATATCTCCTCAATATATGTTCCATTCTATGCATCCAAAGAAGTGGGCTGTAGCCCACGAAAGCTTATGCTCAAATAAATGTGTTAGTCTCTAAGGTGCCAGAAGTACTCCTGTGCTTTTTGTGAATACAGATAACACGGCTGCTACTCTGAAAGGTTCAAAAAGGATATTGAACAAGGTGACCTAAAGAATGATTTGTCTAAACAAAAGACTTGGCCTGACAAAAACTATTGTAAATGTACACATGATAAAACTGATGTTATGATTGTAACTAACTTGTTGCTGATACTAAAATTGTAAAAATGTACAAGGTGCAGGGTCTTTTGGAAAAGGCTTTGAGCATGTTAAGAGTGGTACATAATAGAAACCCTTATGATTATGCTGTTTGGTTCAACAAGAACACACTTTGTGTTAAAAAGCCTAATAACGTTGAGGTTTCACAGCTGATGCATAGACATATTTCTAAAACTTTCCACAGCAGAAAAACCACTACAAGCTTGAACTGCTGTGCAAAAGGGAAAACTGAGGTACAACACCTCACAGCCTTCATGGCTGAATACCGAGTAAGTGCTCTCTGAAGAACATTCATGACTGTGTTAAGTCAGCACATAGACCAAACCCCGGAATCACTAAAGTGTTTCGCAAAGTTTGGACTACGGCCTTGGCTACACTTGGGAATTCACAGCGCTGCTATTCTCCGAGGGGAATAGCCTGCAGTGCTGCGAGCGAGCGTGCAGCGCTGCAGGTGCTGATTACACTGGCTCTTTACAGAGCTGCACTCGCTGTGCTCGGGGGGGGGGGAGGGGGGGCGTTTTCACACCCCTGAGCGCAGCAGGTTGCAGTGCTGGACAGCGCCAGTGTAGCCAAGGCCTAAGTTTTTGGCTGGGGCCAAAGCATGCCTCAGTAATTTGGCCTTACAAAGAATTCAATGTAAACCCAGCTCGTATCAATGTTGGAAGGTCCTTAAGGTGTATCCCGGAGCTCTGATTTCACCCTTGCACACCAGGCTCACGTTGGGGGTGTGCCGCGTGGCTAGAAAGGTTTAAACACTTGCAGTCTGAATGACCAGCCCACCCTTAAAGTCATGTTAGAAAGGTCTGGGAAGGATAATTAGGGCCATTCGTGCTATATAGACTAGAACTTTGACATGCAACATACCTTGTTAGAAGTAATACTAATTGTGTGCAGCTGAGATGCTCCCCTAAACAGACAGTTCTGCTTTGCCACTAACTATGGATTCAGAGATCAAAAGGGAATATCAACATTTGGATGAATCTTGAGTAAAATAATGTCATTGTCTATGTGTCTCTTTGAAGCTTGCAATAGACTGCCTAATGGATAAACTGCCCTGTGTTCATTTGTGTAACTAAATACTGGGGGTGTTTAGAAAGCCAAAGGTTACATCAAAAGCCTATTGTTTAACCAGGACTGTGTGGTCCAGTGGATGCTGGAACACTGATTAAAAAGACCCTTGGGTGCTGATTTGTCATCTCAGATCTGCGTAGGCTTCATCATGGGAAGTTTGAGTCACAAGACTGAGGTCCCGGTTATGCTGGTTCGCCCTGACTTTGAGATTTGGACATTGGACTGTAACCTATGAACTATTTCTGAATGAACTCTTTGAAGCTACGCAGCTCACCAGCTCTGCTGTGAATCTGAACCTCAATGAATTGAACTCACGTCTGTCTGTAGATTGATATTTTAACCACACTCTTTCTCTTTTGTTTTTTAATCAATTTTAGTTTAATTAGTAAGAATTGGCTGTGTGTGTATTTGGGTAAGATCTGAAACATTCATTAACTTGGGAGGTGATGTGTCCGATCCTTTGGGGTTGGTAGAAACTTTTCTTTTATATGATGAAATAAGATTTACAGACATTTTCATCATATCTGACGTGCGTACCTGGACGGAGGCCTGAGGCTGGGCACTTTAAGGGAACTGCGTTGTTTGGACTCTGAGTAACCAGTGAGGTCGTATAGAAGATGTTTTGTGCTGGTTGGTAAATCTAAGTATTGGAATATCCACCAGCTTCTGGGGTTTGGCTGCCCCATTCTTTGCAGTTCACCCTAATTGAGTGACCTCAGCTGGTTCCCCCCTGGGACTCCGGTCACACATGCATAATTAAAGGACACTAAAAAGAAACCCAAACGTATTGCGGTGAGGATATGCACAGTGAGGGCACCCAAACGATGTCCCTTCTGTCCTTTAGTGACACCATGAAATACCTTAATTGCAGCCATACAGTTATTTCCATGTGTGTGGGCTCAGATGAGATTAAACTGATTGTTAAAGACTTTTTTTTTCTTTCCCTGTGTCCCTACAAGTCAAATATAAGGTGGTTGGGTACCCAAATTGTGCATTTCTATAACCCAGTTTGTTTGGATTTCTTTTAACCTTAACTCTGATTTTCCTGGATTTATGATGGTGATAATTATAACAACCATGTAATGCACATGTAACTTCTGGATGTGGTGTTCTGTCCCATCTAGTCGCACTGAGACCACTTAGAGAGAGAGTTAAATGAGTCTGTTCTACAGTCTTAGCTAACCGGCAGCTGGCTTTTAGCTCATGTGGTAGAGGCTCATGCACTAAGCGCTAGAGGCCCCACGTTTGATCCCGCCCACCAACAACTGGGGTCCAGCGGTGTTATGTGCGCTCAATCTTAAATCCCCTTTAATGTGCATTTTGGCTGGGAATTTCCTTGTTTTTTAATTAAAAATGTGTTACATGAACATTGCACAAGAAACTCAAAGCAAATGCTACCATGCGATATTTCTAATGATTTGAAGAAGCTATTTTGTGCTGGTTGGTAAATCTAGGTATTGAAATATCCACCAGCGTTGGGGGTTTGTCTGCCCCGGTCTGTTTGCAGTTCACCCTGATTGAGTGACCTTAGCTGGCTCCTACGGGCAGCACCGTCACAGGGGGAGCATGATGGCATCAGGAGGGTGGCACTGGGTGCGGGGATGGGTCTGTTGGGTGGCACTGGCTGACCTGGGGGGTGGCACCGGTCAGGGGAATGGGTCTGTTGGGTGGCACTGGCAGAGCTGGGGGCATGGGGTGGGAGCTGGTCTATCAGGTGGCACTGGGCGGCAGGGGGCATAGGGTGGGGATGAGTCTGCCAGGTGGCACTTGAGGAGTGGGGGGGCAGGTGGCAACGTGCACGGTGGGGCACAGGCAGGGGGCAGGATGGCAGGGGGCAGGGGATGGGTCTGTTGGGTGGTACTGGGGTGTGGGTGGCACGGAGTGGGGGATGGGCCAGGCAGGTGGCACCAGGCAGGGGTATGGGTCTGTTGGGTGGCACTGGTGGATGGGCGGCACAGGACAGGGTTATGTCTGTCAGGTGTCACTGTGCCGGGGGATGGGCCAGGCGGGTGGCACCGGGCGGGGGGAGGCGGGTGGCATGGGGGGAGCAGGGTGGCATGGGGCAGTGGGA
>NW_023260490.1:26996-48564 GCF_013100865.1 Trachemys scripta elegans | reverse complement strand
GGGTGGCACGGGGGGGCCGGGGCACCGGGCGGGGGAGGGAGGCGGGTGGCACGGGGGGGCCGGGGCCGGGCCGGGCCGGGCTTTGCGGTTCCGCTGCGGAGGCTCCGAGCCCGGGCGGGTCCCGCGGGGACCGGGGACGTGTCCCAGCCACGTGGACTCGCCGCCTGGGGGCGGGGCCGAGCGGGACTCGGGGCGGGGCCGCAGCTGAAGCCCCGGGAGCCGGGAGCTGAGAGCCGGGCCGGGCCGGGGACGCTGCGGGGCCGGCGGGATGCAGGTGCGTGTGTCGGTGCAGGGCCGGGCGAGGGCGATGGTGCAGTGGGTGCAGTGAATGCAGTGGGTGCCCGGGGGGCATTGTTGCAGTGCGTGTTTCTGGCACAGCGCAAACTGGTGCCTCCCTGGGCTGGGTGCAGTGAATGCAGTGGGGGGCCTTGTGGCTCTGGGTGCAGTGAATGCAGTGGGGGGCCGTGTGGCTCTTGGGGGCCTCTGTGCTGGGTCTGTGTGTTGGCGTGAGACCCCGTGTGCATGGTGTGCCCGCGTGTGCCGGTGGGGTCCCTGCATTGGCCATGGGGGTACCGGGGAGCGGCTGTCAGGGTGTTCTGTGTGCGGGGCTTTGCGGGCGTGTGACCGTGGGGTGCAGTGTGGGGCAGGGCTGTGTGGCCCAGGCAGGCTGTGGGAGGCTGTTGTGCGTCTCGCTGTGCCCGGCGGGCGCTGTCTCGCTGTGCCCGGTGGGCGCTGTCTGGCTGTGCCGGGTGTCCGGGGCCTGGCGCTGGCTGTTCTGTGTGTGTGGCGAGGAGCTGGGGTGTGCTCTAGGGGTTGTTGGAGGTAGGGGGTAGGGGCCCCCCTGCAGGCTCTGGTCACCCTTCCAAAGGGCTCTGTGCCCACCCTGGGGCCCGGTGGGGGACGCTCCCTGCCCTGCACCCTGGCCGGATCTGTGTGTACGATGGGCATCTGGTGGCATTGCCAATCATGCTAGAGTGGGTGCTCCATCCCGCCCACCAGGCCTGGCCCAGCCCAGCTTGGTGTGTCTCTGTCTAACGCACGTCCTGCGGGCATCTCTGCCAGTGGCAGGGGAAGCCCCAAGGCATGCTGGGTACGCTCTGTATGCCAGGGCCGGGTGGCATTCACACAGACGAGGCACCTTAGAGCGGGGTGAACACGCAGGGTCAGACGGCGCCAGAGGGTGCCAGGGAGCTGGGACAAAACGGGGGCAGGAGCGGGGCAGCTGGAGAGCCAAGGGGCTTGCACTGTCCATGAAGCACCTCGGCCGACTCGGAGCACCCTGCAGTGGGCGTCTCCAGAGGGCCCCGCCACGGAGATGCTGCGCTGGGCTGGGGCCTCGTCCTGTTGCCGCACCTGCTATGGCGTCGCCCCTTGCTCTGGTCGGTGGAGACGAGGACCGACCGCGGCCAGGCCCACGGTGCTACCTTGGGACACAGTCACGGCGCCAGAGCAGGGCACAGGGCGCCCGGATGCCCCACAGCAGCCTCCCGCAGCCGTGGCCAGCTGGCGCCGAGCAGATAGCGGAGCATGGCATGGCCAACCCGGGGCTGTGACTCACCCCGCTCGGCACACGCCCGGGGATCCCGCCGTGCACCCCACATGGTGCCTCGCTGGGGCTCCAGGCGCTCCACGCTGCACCAAAAGGCCAGGCCGCGGCGCGGAGGGAGACTCAGCCCACGAGTTACATGAACCCCCACGCTGGGCTCCGGCAGGGGGGTGACGCTGCTACTTGTCCCCCCAGGCTGTCCCCAGCTCTGCTCTCAGGATGAGGAACTTGCTGCTAGTGTCTCTGCTGCTGGCCGTGACCCCTGGCTGGGCTGCGCCCAAGGACAGCGCCAACAGGTATGGGAAAGCAGGTCGGCCACGGCCCTGCCCGGTGGGCGGGATGGAGAAGGGAGCCCGAGTGGGGAGCGGGGCAGGAGCATTGCCTGGGGGAGCGCCCAGCAGGGGGTGCTGTGTTGGGGGGGGGGGGGGGTGGGGGGGGGGGGGGCCAGAGCCCTGCCTGCAGAGAGGGGGTGCTGTGGGGAGCCCTGGTGTCTGTACTGCCCCATTGGCTGCTCTAAGTCCCTGTGCCGTGCTGTGGGGCTGGATCCCGCCCCTGTGACCCCCGTTTCCCCGTTTGTTGCTCCCAGGCCTGAGGGCCCTGCTGCCGAGCCTGTTCCCAACCTTCTGCACCCCGAGCCGGAGGAGCTGCGGTGAGTCCAACTCCCCCAGGGAGGGACCCCGGGCCTGGGGCTGAGCAGCTGGCAGGGAGCCCAGCCTGTGGAGGGACAGGTCTGTGGGGGTGTTCCTGGGGCCCCACCCCCTGGATGTGTCGTTGTGGGGTGGTGGGGGGCACTGACTGGGGTGGGATCTGCCTGTCTGGAGGGTGCAGGCTTTGCAGGACGCCTTGCTGCAGTGCTGCGCCTGGCTGGGACCTGGGACGGGGGGGCAGGGGAGTGCCGTGCTGGGGACAGGGAGTTGGGCAGGACAGAGAGAATCAGAGAAAGCATAAGCACAGCCAATGGTCCAGGTGGCCCAGGAGCCTGTCTGCCGGTGCCCTGTTCACAGGGAGTGAACAGAACAGGACAACTGTGACCCTGCCCCTGTCATCCAGTCCAGCTTCTGGTCTAGGGACGCCTAGAGCAGAGGGTGTGTCCCTGCCCAGCCTGGCTAATAGCCACTGATGGACCCGTCCTCCCGGAACTGAGCTAGTTCTTTTAGAACCATTCTAGTCTTGGCCTTCACAACATCCTCTGGCAAGGAGTTCCACAGGTTGACTGTGTGTTGTGTGAAGAAATACTTCCCGTTGTTTGTTTAAACCTGCTGCCTAATAATTTTGTTTGGTGACTCCTTGTGTTATGTGAAGGAGTAAATAACACTTCCTTATTTACTGTCTCCACACTAGTCCTGATTTTATAGACCTTTATCATATCCCCCCTTAGTCGTCTCTTTTCCTAGCTGAAAAGTCCCAGTCTTATTAATCTCTCCTCGTATGGAAGCCGTTCCAGACCCCTAATAATGGTTGTTGCCCTTTTCTGAACCTTTTCCAATTCCAATAGATCTTTTTTAAGATGTGGGCGTCCCATGGATTTATACAGAGGCAATATGAGATTTTCTGTCTTATCGATCCCTTTCTTAATGATGCCCAACATTCTGTTCGCTTTTTTGACTGCCGCGGCACATTGAGTGGATGTTTTCAGAGAACTATCCACAATGACTCCAAGATCTTTCTTGAGTGGTAACAGCTAATTTAGCCCCCATGATTTTATCTGTAGAGTTGGGATTATGTTTTCCAATGTGCATCACTTTGCATTGATCAACCTTGAATTTCATCTGCCAGTTTGTTGCCCAGTCGCCCTGTTGGGTCCCAGGGATGAGTGCAGCAGGGGCAGTGCCCGTGGGAGCAGTTGGGGGGCAGAAGGGACCCCACTTGCCCTGCTGGCTCTAGGCCTGGTGCACTGCAGCCTGAGGCCTGCCCCATAGCAGAGCGGGCAGAGGACCAGCCCGGGATGAGACATGCCCGCGGCCTTGGCAAACCGTTCCTGGGGTTAATTCCCTGAGTCGGGTTTGTCCAGCCTCGCCTTGGCCCTTTCTCTGCTCTCCCCTGCCCCTACCGTTCCTTTCCCCCAGGCCCCCCCGCAGCCCTCCGCCCCCCTGCCCCCCTCCGCCCCGCAGCCCTCCGCCCGGCCTCACTCTGCTCCTTGTTCCAGGCTGTTGCAGCGTTACCTGCGGCGCGCCCGGCAGATGGCACCGGATCCTGCTGACATGACGAGGGAGCAGGGTAAGGGTCACGTCAGTGCCAAGCGAGGGGGGGCTGGGCCGGGCCCCCAGGTAGCTGTGCTCATGCTGGGGGGTGAGGGGGTGCCCAGTGCCCGTTGGCTCTCACACAGCGATGGCAGCTGACACGTTCCGGCCCCATTCCTGGGCAGGGGGTGCCCAGGTGCCATGCAGGCACCCCGCCCCCCGGCACTCCTGCCTAGCTCACTCTCCGCCTGCCACAGCCGCTCACACCCCCCAGTGCCCGGCCCCTCGTGACTCCCCCTCTCTCGCAGTGCTCCTCTACCTCTTCGCGCTGCACGACTACGACCGGAGTGGGCAGCTGGACGGGCTGGAGTTCATGCAGCTGCTGATGGAGGTGGTGTCCCAGCAGGCCCAGGGGCAGCCTTCTCCTGACGCGGTAGGTGCCACTCAGACCCCACCCCCCCAGGGGCTGAGGGACCAGGGGCCAGCTGGGTATGGGGGTGGGTGCATCTCCCCTGGGCTGAGATCTGCACCTAGCTGGTGACTGGCAGCCTCCCTCTCCCCACAGAGCACGGGCAGCAGCAAGGAGACCCCGGGGGTCCCCCGTGGGGGGCAGAGCTCAGGCACCGCATGGTGCAAAGGGCCACTCCCAAGCCCGGCTCCTTACCCCATTCCCCACCCCTGAACCAGCCAGTCCCCGCCCTGGGGCCGGTTGGGAGCCAGCGCCCCCTACAGGGAACAGGCCCCGTCCCCCATTCCCCACCCCTGAACCAGCCAGTCCCTGCCCTGGGGCCGGTTGGGAGCCAGCGCCCCCTACAGGGAACAGGCCCCACGTCCCATTCCCCACCCCTGGCCAGGTGGGAGCCGGCACCCCCTACAGGGAACAGGCCCCACTCCTGGGCCAGCCAGTTCCCGCCCCGCAGTCTGCTCCCCGCCAGTGCTGTGCAACTGTCCTCTCTCTTCTCTCCTGCCCTGTGCCCATCTCCCTGGCAGGTGATCGTGGCAGTAGATGGGATCCTGGAGACTCAAGACCTGAACGGGGACGGGTTACTGAACCCCTCGGAACTCCTGCTGCCCCCAGCCCAGGGCCAGCCTCCCCCGCCAGCCCCGACTGACGCCCCCGCCGGAGAAGGGGTTGTGCAGTGGGCACCTGAGGAACCAGAGCAACTTGCCGCGGCCCTTGAGCTGCCCGGTGCCCAGGGGGCAGCAGGCCCCGGCGTGGAGCTCCCCGAGGCTGAGGGTCTCTTGCGGAGCCGGACGGGGCCAGAGGCAGCTCAGCCTGAAGAGGAGGCTCCAGGGGCCCAGGCTGGGGCCCCCAATGCTGAGATCTAGGCCCCCAGCCCTAGACCCATGGAGAGCTCAGGGCACGGCCGGGGCAGATCAGAGCTGGCACGGGAGCTGCAGGTGGGGGGCTGCTGGGCACAGAGAAACCGAGGTGATGGTGGGGAAACCTCTGCCAGAGACACCCCCCCACACACACACACACACACACTGGATCTGGCTGAGTGGTGCCGGGGAGGGGGGAGCAGGGGAGAACCTCCCTCCCCAACCCTGGCGAGAGCAGCTGGGCTCAGCCCCTGCCGAGCGTGTGAGACGCCCCTGGGGACAAGGGGCTGTGGGGAGGCAGGTACCTGACCCCTCCCTGGGCTGGGGGGCCCAGGAGCCGCCCCGGACGCTGCAGACACAGCATCAAAGCAGGGTTACCCTCGCCAGCTCTGACCTGTCCCTGCCCGAAGCTGTGTGGCTGGAGCGAGGGGCTGGGGAGGCACCGGGACATGTGCAATCCATCATGTAACTTACATTTTGAAATAGAAAAATATACACTGAGCCCCTGGGCTGCTGGCCCCCTCGCTGGCTGCGCTGCCCCCAAGAGCCGTGGGGGTGGGGGGAGAGGGAAAGGAGTTTGCCTGGCCAGCAGGGCTCAGCCAGCCAAGGGTGCTTCCTGCCCGTCCTCGAAATCGCCCCCGTGCCCCGCTCTGAGCAGGCAGCAGCTGCGTGGGCCGACAGGTGACCCTGCTCTGGGCACTGGCTGAGTGCCTGTCCCTTAGCCGCCTGGGCCATGCCCTCTCCATCACTACCACCCTGGCAGCAGGGCCTGGCACAAGCCCTCTGCCTCCAGCGGCCCCGAGCTGGAGGGCGGGAGAAGGGGGGGTGCTTCCATCAGCTGTACCAGGAGTTTAAGCCCTGCCCTCCTTCAGTGACTGGGCACCATAGCCCCCAGTGCACCCTCCAGCCACGGTCCAGCCACGGTCCAGCCCCCCCACTAAGGCCTGCTGCCATAAGGTGGGCAGGAGGCCAGGCCCATGCGGCCAGCTCGGACGCTGCCTCACCCCGGGTGAGCCCAGCCAAGGGGCCTTCCAGGGCTCTCCTTGCCCCATGGCCCCAGGCCAGTCCCTCTGCTCAGCCCGTGGCCACCTCCCGCTCCCCTCAGGCCAGACTTTGCCCTGCCTGCCCCGGGGCTGCTGGGCTGGGAGGCGTCATGCTGAGGAGAGCTCCCTGGGAGCCAGGCCCCGGAGCACTTGGACCTACAGCCGGACGGATACGGACACAGACACACACATCCCCAGTCAGAGTGGAGCCTGGGAGCCCATCACACTGTGGAGCCCACAGGGCAGAGCGGAGGCACCCACCTCCTTTAGACGGCCCCCAGCCCCTCACCCTGCTGGCCAGGGGCTCCAGGAACCTGTTCTGCAGAGAGGCAGCTCTTGGCAGGGTTCCCCTTGCAGCTTCCCCCCAGCTGCGCTTCCTCTAAGGCGGGGAGCCGTGGGGAGCCCCTGCTGCACGGTCTAGGTCAGGGCCACAGGCTCCAGGAGCCCCAGTGCCAACCCCAGGCAGGAGGGGCTGCTGTCCCCAGGAGCGGCTGCGTCCTGGCTCTGGCTGCCTACACCCTGGGCGGGCGCGTCCCCCACAGCTCACACACTGCCATGCGTCCGCCTAGCTCGGCAGCACAGAGCCCCCGCCCCAATGCCCCATAGCCAGAGCTCGCCTGCTGGCCGGACTGAAAAAACCAAGGGCTGCAGCTGTTCCCAAGCGTTTATTGACTACACTGGACGGGGAGGGGACCCGCAGGGCCGGGTACAGTGCCCGGGCAGCAGGCACCATGGCACCCGGCCGGCAGCACCAACAGCTCAGCCCTTGCCCCCCAGGAAATCCCAGCAAGTCAGCACCAGCTGCAGCCTCCTGGTGCAAAGGGGGCGTCTCCTCCAGCGGGCGACTCTGTTCACACGATGCCGTCGTACCCATGGACCCCGCACTTCCTGCCAGCCACCTGGCACCCAAAGGCCAGCGCCTCCTGCAGCCTCTGCCCTGCCATGGGAGAACAAGCTGGCCGTCAGCCCGAGCTTGCCCCGGCCCCCCCAGTGCGCCCCGTGGGGAGGCCCCCGGCCCCCCCAGTGCACCGACTCTCACCTCTCGACAGGGCCAAGAGAACAGCGGCATTGAAGGTGTCTCCAGCGCCCAGCGTGTCCACGATGGTCTCTGGGGGGAAGGCGTCTGAGTGGACGAGCTCCCCGTCAGGCCCCAGTGCGTCAGCCCCTGCCTCGGCCCAGGCGCAGATCACAGTGGCCCTGGGGAGACAGCCCCTCAGCGTGACCCCACAGCCAGCCTTGAGCACCGTCCACCCCTTGGGGCCAGCTGCCCCCTGGACTGCTCCCCCACAGGAACTGCTCTGAACCCACCAACCCATTTCACAGCAGCCACCGAGCAGCTGTTACCCTCCAGCGCCAGCTCTGGGCCCTGCCCCCTCCTCTGGGGGGGAGCAGTGGGGTCCTGCTCCCCCCGCCTCAGGCAGCGTGGGCCAAGGAGGGCCTGGAGGCTGCCTGCTGCTGCATCGCTCTGCCCAGGGCAGGGCAGTGAGTGAGTCCCTGGCCCCCCATGCCAGGTTCATCCTCCCAGTTTGGCCCCACGTGGCCCAGGCCTACCCTGGTCTCACACGGGTGCGAAGCCCCTTCACGGCCTCGGGAGCCGAGTGGAAACCAAAGTCCTTCGCCACGTCCTTGCTGACAAATACCTGCCGGGAAAGAAGGAGTGAGGGGGCAGGGCCAGGTAGCCAGAGCCAATGAACAATGCCACTGTGCTCCCCAGTGCCCCATAGCCAGCTCTGCCCCATGCCAGTGCCCCTCAGCCAGCACCGAGCCCCCACCCCCAATGCCAGGGCCCCCCCGTGCCCCATAGCCAGCACCGCCCAATGCCAGTGCCCCATAGCCAGCACTGCCCCTCTGCCCCAATGCCAGTGCCCCATAGAATCACAGAATATCAGGGTTGGAAGGGACCTCAGGAGGTATCTAGTCCAACCCCCTGCTCAAAGCAGGGCCAACCCCAATTAAATCATCCCAGCCAGGGCTTTGTCAAGCTGGGCCTTAAAAACCTCTAAGGATGGAGATTCCACCACCTCCCTCGGTAACACATTCCAGTGCTTCACCACCCTCCTAGTGAAATAGTTTTTCCTGATATCCAACCTGGACCTCCCCCACTGCAACTTGAGACCATTGCTCCTTGTTCTGTCATAGCCAGAGCTGAGCCCCTGCCCCAATGCCAGAGCCCCCAGTGCCCCCCAGCCAGCGCTGGGCCCCCACTGCCAACGCCCCCAGGCCACAAGCCCCAGCTCCCTGAGCCATGCAGGAGCTGGCGTCTGATTGGCCAGCTGAGCAGTCCCACTAGCCAATCAGCTCCCCTCCTCGCTGGCCTCCCAGAAACCGGTCATGTCTCCCACAGGCAGGTGCCCACCTAGACAGCCCCTCCCCGAGCAGTGAGCTGGTGCCAGCTGCCCAGAGCGCCCCCCACCCAGTGCACATACCATAGAGAACGAGCCAGCTGCCCAGAGCGCCCCCCACCCAGTGCACGTACCATAGAGAACGAGCCAGCTGCCCAGAGCGCCCCCCAGAGGAAATGCCCTGTCACCTGGGTGTGGGCGGGGCTGGGCCCCCTGCAGCGCCCCCAGGGGGCAGGCCCCAGCTGTGCTGCTCTCCGGCTCCCCCCACGCAGGGGCCCTGCTCTGGTCGTGACACCTCCCCCCATGGGGGCCCCCTCCAGGCAGCAGGGCCCCCCAGCAGGGCAGGCTGGGAGAGCCAAGCTCCCTGCCCTCCCCCAGCCGAGACCCCCTGACCCCAGCTGCCCCCAGGGGCAGGGGATGCCAGGACCCGCAGGGACGTGCCCCATTATTTCCTACCACGTCTCCGTAGCCGAAGAGCTGGTACAGCTCCTTTCGGGGCTTCTCCACCTCCACCGACGTAGAGACTCTCTGGTGGGCTGGGCAGGTCCGGTTATACTCCTCCACGCGCTGGATCATTTTCACCTGCTCCGCAGCGTTCCTGCCCTGGAAGCAGGACAAGCTTTCAGCAAGGCCAGGGCAGTATCCCTGACCCCCTGCGCCCACGGGCCTGGGCACAGCACGCCAGCCTGGCCTGGGTGCCACGGCGTGGACTAGCGAAGCAGCGACTCAGTGCAGACCCCAGCCTAAGCCACCCGGCAGCTTGTGCTGCATGGGAAGGTGGGCTGGGCTGGGCCATGTGGACACAGAACGGGAGTGAGCACGAGCAAGGGCTCGTCTACACAGGGCTCCCCAGCACCAAGCACTCAGTCCAGATAACAGCATCCACACCCGGCCACTGAGGAGCAAGGTCCCGCACGGAGCAGCCTGCGAAGAGGGAAGTGGAGAGCAGAGAGCAGCAAGCTGGCGCATCTGCCTCTCATCCCACCTCCAGGACTCCCAGCCTCGAGCCAGAAGCACGGGGGCCAGTCTCTATTCCAGGTCACTCAGGCCCCTCCCTGTCACTAAATCCTGCTGCTGCTGCCACCCCCTTGCGACTCCGAGCCACCCCTTCCTTTCTGTGCCAATGAGCGAGTGTTTGGCCATGCCTTCGTCTCCTGCGGGGCTACCGTAACCGCCCCTCTCTGGCCACCCCAGCCCTATTCCACTCCTCACCAGCCCGCTGCCTGGCCCACTCCTCATCTCAGCTCCTGGCGCCACCATGACATGGCCCCTGGGCTGGGCAGCACTCCCATGTATGTGCCATCCCACTCCTCTGGCCTGCGTCTGCCTTCGCCTCCTCACATCGGGCACTGCCTGGGGTAGGGACCCCCCGCCCCCCATGCTAGGGCAGCGCCAGGCCCCTCTGGGGAGCCACTGAACAGTCAATGGCGGAATGAGGGGCCTCGCCAGCCGAGGGGGGACTCACCTCCCAATGGATCCACTTGTACTGGGTGAGGTCGACCTGCTCAAAATCCTGTGCTGTCACATCTGGCAGGTTTCTAACCCGGGGTGGGGGGGAGAACACAGGGGAGTCAGAGGGCGGGTGCACGGGGCCCCTCCTAGCAGAGAGGTTAGGGCTGAGGGGGATGGGGGGCGACTTTAGCCCCTGCAGTCAGCGAGACGCTGGGGAATCTGGGCTAGCGGCCCCAGCAGGTGGGGAGTGCAGCTCCCAGGCAGTGGGGCCCAACACATGGCATGGCCTGCAGGCACTCACACAGACCCCCTGGCCTGCTCGGCGGCACAGGGGGAGCCTGCCCCAGAGGACACCATGGTGCCTGTGCCCTCGGGCACTGCTCCCTCTGCACGCTCGGCTGGCAAGGCCCCTGCCCATACAGGGCTCCTGGTGGGGTACCAAGGCCAAGCAACGGGGCAGAAGGGTGTGACAGTATGGGGCTCTGAGGGGCTGGACTCTGCCCAGCCGGGCTCACACCCAGCCAGGTAACCAGGCACCCATTCAATGATTAACCACAGCCTCTGGCAGAGGGGACGAAGGCAGGAGACCCTGGCCTGATCTCAAAGGGCATCAGCCAGACTTTGATCCCAGAGATCCCAGGGACGCGGACGCCTTTCAACGAGGGGAACAGAGCTCAGTGACACTGAGCCCCTGTGAATCACTAACCCCCTCCCCCACTTCTCCAGCTGCTGGATCCCAGCTCGACCCTCCTGCCAGCAAAGGGTTAACAGGGTCCCAGGCAAAGTCCTGCCGCCTGGTCCCAGCAGGGCAGGAGAGACGGCCCCATACGGGAGCTGTGTTAACTGGGGGGGCCAGGATCTCCTCTGCTCCCCTCCTGTGCTGATGCCTTGTCCCATGTGTTCTAATGCACTGGGCCGGGCCGAGCGGCCCCACAAAGACGGGGCTCACCCCGAGGGGCAGGCAGCAAGGGGCACCCCAGACCACCCGCCAGGAAATGGAGGGACGGGGCTGGTGTGGGCCAGGCGAGTTCCCAAGGGAGCATCCCTTCCCACTGGCAGAAGGGACCCAGTGAAAGGCCCTGACAGCCCTGCAAGCGCAGGGAGGTCACTGCTACAGCGGCCAGCCCAAGGCCCAAGGTCCCCTCTGAACACCTACGATCTGCAAAGAGTCACAGGGCAACCCACCATAAGCCCTGGGGAGGCAGCGGGGGTCACACATGCAGATTCCCCTCCCGCCCCCCCGAAGACAAGATTGAGATGTGCCGATTATGGCAGTGAAATTACCGGGTGCTGCAGGATTAGCATTGGCGCAGCTGATTGGCGTCTGCGTGCAGAATCAGTGAATGAATCAGTCAATCAGCCATGCGGGATGGGTCCCCTCTGACGGGGCAGCGCCGAGGCGAGACCTGAGGGCACGGGCCCCCGAGCCCCCGTCCGTAACAGGCAGGGCCCAAGGGCCCGGCACTGGGGTTCCCCCTGCAGGAGCCGCCTGCCTGCCAGGGGGGACTGGCGCGACGGCTCGGCAGATGTGCCCGGCCTTACGTGTCATAGAGTGTGACTGTCCGTGAGCCGTTGGTGCTGTTGACAAGGCAGCAGGCGCACGGCGTGTCCCCCCGGCTCTGCCACGCCACATGCGCTACGTCCACACCCCTGCGTCGGAAGTCCGCCACGATGAAACTTAGCAGGGGAGGGGAGAGAACAGGGGGAGGGAGAGAGGGGTTAGATCCTGGCGGGCACAGCGGGCGCCGGGCACAGCCCCTACGCACCTGTTTGTGTGCAGGATGGTGCGGGTGCCCCTGCTCGCACTGCTGATGACGATGGAGGTGGGGAAGGAGCTCTCGGGGTGCGGGACCAGGTGGGTGAGCTCCACTGCATAGCGCCGCAGGTCGGCCAGGACGAAGCTGCCGGGGAGGGGGGCGCAGAGAGGGTTAAGCGCGGGATGGGAGAGCCGCTGCCCTGCAGTGCCTGGGCGCCGGAGGGGAGACAGCAGGTCTGGGGGCCCAGTCAGTCCCCAGCAGCCCCAATGCTCCCCAGCAAACCTGCCTCACTGCACCGGGAGCCCCACAGACCACGATCGGCCAACGCAGCACCCAGGCTACAACCGGGAGCAGGGGTGAAAGGCTCTCCAGAGACCCCCCAGCAGGGAGATGGGGCCAGCGAGGGGAGGGGTTCCCCAGGAAGGGCTGGGGGCTCGGTCACTCCCCAGCAGGGAGATGGGTCCGGAGGGTGGGGCGGGTCTCCCTACGGGCCCTGTGGCTGTGGATATACCCACTCTCCTGGGTGATGCTTTGGAGAACAGACTTTGAGGGGGAGGGATTGCTCAGTGGTTTGAGCATTGGCCTGCTAAACCCAGGGTTGTGAGTTCAATCCTTGAGGGGGCCACTTGGGGATCTGGGGCAAAATCAGTACTTGGTCCTGTTAGTGAAGGCAGGGGGCTGGACTCAATGACCTTTCAAGGTCCATTCCAGCTCTAGGAGATGGGATATCTCCATTAATTATTATATTATAGGATCTTGTGTCCCCTAGTCCCAGAGGAAGAGGCTGGATGGGACCCAGGGGAACCCTCTCATCTTGTTTCCATGGTGATGTAATTCACAGGGACCACCAGGGGAGCATGGACGCATCACACCACTTAGCAAGCAGATGTGGATTTTAGAAAAGCAGCAGCACACGCTAACCCCCTGCCGATGCTGCAACAGATCCCCTGCACCCGGCTCCCGGATCCCTTGCCAGCTGGAAACACAGACCCCAAATGAGGGCAGTGCGGCCAAGGAGCCGGACAGCCCAGCCCGTGGGAAAAGGCCGGACGGAGCCCAGCTCGGGGGTGCCAGAGCAGGCCGGATAGGAACCCAGGGGTCACAAGCCTTTAGAGGACACAAAACAGGGTAAAGGAAGCCCCAGGTCTGATTTGCCCCCTCCCCTAGCACAAGGAGGCAGCCAGAGCCCCCGTGGTCAGCGGAGGTGTCACGTCTCCCCTTCCCGGAAAGGGACGGTCCTGTCTGCGGGCTCCCCGCCCCCAACTTGCTGGGCCCGGTCACCTGGAAGGAAGGATTCTCTCTCAGTCTAGCGTGCTGGGGGCCAGGGCACCTGCCAAGGTGCATAATGGTCCCCTGAGCTGTGCCCATGGCAGGATACCCGTGGTGCTGGCTTGAGCACTCAGGCTCCCACCTCACTGTGGGCACGCTGACCCGCAGACCCCCCCCGCACCAGGTCCATCACTTACTCTGCTGCATGTCCGGGCGCCAACGAGCCCATGAAGGCGCAGGGCGCCCCCAGCAGGGACAACACGGTGCAGGAGTTTGAGGCATTGCCACCCCGCTGCCAGCGCTGAGACAGGCACCTAGAAGACAGACAGCCATGGCAGGGCGTGGCCGGGCACCAGGCTCCCAGCCCTGCACTGGCCCCAGTCGCTCCTGCTTGGCGGGATCCACACGCTGGAACAGGGCCGTTAGCTGGGCGTGGGATCACAGAGCCAGCCAGGGGTTCCCTGCTGGCTGACAGCGTGGGGTGGGGCGGGGTGGGGCAGAGGAAGCTCATGCCACCCCCAGGCCCGCGTGCCAGGGCAGACAGTTTAATCGGAGGACTGTTCATGCAGGAAGCTCTTGGGGCTGGGTTCCCAGGGCAGCACCACGGCCAGTGCGCTGGGCTGGCACCGCACGGGGGAGCGGGTCGGAGGCACCCAGGGGCCCGAGGGGTCTGCGCTGCTCTGCCCGGAAAGTCAGGCTGCAGGCGAAGTCATTTCTAGACAGTCGAGAGGGCGCCCGGATTCCCTGCTGGCCCCGCCAGGTCCTGCTCCTGCCAGCTGGGTACTCTCCAGCCACCTGAACACCGGGTGGATTTTCCTGGCCCAGAGAGGGCCTGGGGCTAGTGTCTGAGCATGGGCCTGGAAGGCAGCCCCCCCCCCCCAATCTTACCCTGGCTCAGACACCGATGCCCAGTGCCAGGCTCTTGGGGGGCGCAGGGAGAACAACCCAGACGGTCTGAGCTGGAGCTGCTGTGACGGGGCTGCCTGCTGCTGAGGGCCTGGCCAAGATGCTCGGGAAGTCCCTTCCCTCCAGCCCCACGTCCCTAAGTCCCAGCCCCCCTGCGCCCCACCCCTCCCAGCTGGAAAACGGAGCTGGGGAGGCTCAGAACCACACCAGGGGAAGGACTCCGGGAACATTACCTGTGACTGGCAAAGGCAACCCCCCCTGCCCACTCGTGGGACTGGCGCAGGGCTCCCAGAGCCTGCAGCCCAGGGGCTGGATCGGCCAACACTCCCAGCCCACTCAGCCCCTCTGTGCCCCCAATCCAGCCTCCCCACGGTGCTGCAGGCCCCAGGGAGCCGAGCCCCCCGTACCTGGTGTCCGTGTCCTCGAGCGGGTACACGTCCACCACGCTGATTATGTCCAAGCAAACCAGGCCAATGCACAGAATGCGCTTCTCCTCCATGGATGGGCTGCCCCTCCGGCACCAGCTCCCCAGGCACCTGCCCCCTGCCCCTCCCTCCGGCACCAGCTCCCCGGGCACCTGCCCCTCCCTCCGGCTCCCCGGGCACCTACCCCGACCCCTCCCTCCGGCTCCCGCTCCCCGGGCACCTACCCCCTGCCCCTCCCTCTGGCACCAGCGCCCCGGGCACCTACCCCCGACCCCTCCCTCCGGCACCAGCTCCCCGGGCACCTACCCCCTGCCCCTCCCTCCGGCACCAGCTCCCCGGGCACCTGCCCCCCCCTCCGGCTCCCCGGGCACCTACCCCGACCCCTCCCTCCGGCTCCCGCTCCCCGGGCACCTACCCCCTGCCCCTCCCTCTGGCACCGGCGCCCCGGGCACCTACCCCCGACCCCTCCCTCCGGCACCAGCTCCCCGGGCACCTGCCCCCTGCCCCTCCCTCCGGCACCAGCGCCCCGGGCACCTGCCCCCTGCCCCTCCCTGCACTAGCGCCCCGGGCACCTGCCCCCTGCCCCTCCCTCCGGCACCAGCGCCCCGGGCCCCTAAGGTCCCGCCCCCCGGTACCGCGGACCCGACCCGACCCGTGCGGTGCCCGGTGGCTGAGTCAGGACCATCCCGAGCCCGACAAGCCCCCGCCTGCAGCTGCCTGGCCCCGCCCACGGCCCCGCCCCTTCTCTGCCTGGCCCCGCCCCCGCCTCCAATCCCGTCCGCAGCTCAGAGCCCCGCCCCCCGCCGCACCACCCCATACTCCCCGCCCCGCACATGACACGAGCGGCCGGGGTCACGTGACGGGGGAGGGGCGGGTGCTTTAGGCTGGAGGCGGGGCGGGGATGGCGCTGGGCCCCCCTCCCCCCCCGGCCTGTTGCAGACAGAGCCCAGATGCACCAGGCATGGGCTCGGGCTCTGGCCCTGCACCTGACTTGAGTCTCACACACGTGTGTGATACGTGGTGTGTAAATTCCCCCATTGTTCTTTCTGGCCCCCTCACAGGGAGCCCAGGCAAGCCTGGGTGGGTGTGTTTGTGGGGAGGTGATGGAAGTGCGAAGGCTGCCTGTGTAACCTTAACTGTGCCCAGCGTGCGCTTACCCAGCACAGCTGTGAGCGGCAGGGTCCCTGGCATTCTCCAGGTCTACACTATCAACTGACCTCGCTCTGGGTGAGAAAAATCCATCTCCCTGTGCACAGTGCTGTGCCGATGGGGGCTCCTCTCGCAGAGGTGGATGAACTACGCCGGCAGGGGCGCTCTCCCATCCGTCTTCGCTGAAGCCCAGCCGCAGAGTTTTAAGTGTTAGCCTGCCCTTATAATCTGCCAGCCTCAGGGACGTTTCTGGGGGTTTGGTGGGGATGCCATGGAGAAGGGCACGGAGGGAGCCCAGTGCCTGCGTCCAGCCCTCAGGACCAAGGCCCTGCAGGGGAAAGGCTCTGTGTCCAATTCCCCACCCCCAGGAACCACCTTTTCTTTAATGTGTGAATGTCCTGGCCGGCTGCTTGACAGGCCCTTGGGATTCCCATCTGCTGTGCTTGTCCTCTGGCTAGCCACTGAGAGGCGCTCCGAGCACAGACCTGCCCCTGTTCTACGCCAGGCCTATTCCCGCCCCCAGTGCCTGGCTGTGGAAGTACAAGCTCAAACCCTGCTCTGCCCCAGCCCTGCAGAGTGGCTGGGACTGGCAATGTTCACGAGCTGGCCCTACCTTCTCCTTTGGATCCCAATGTCCTACTTCACCGTCTCTGTGTCACAGGGCGGGCCTGGCAGCCAGGAGGTGGGGCCGTGAAGCTGTCTGGAGGCACAAAGGTCCAGGCTGATAAGAGACTTGTTTATCCAGGGTCTTGTGCCCAGCCTCCAGACAGGGCAAATTTGGCAAGGAACCTTCAGAGTGAAAGCAAGCGTCTGCCTTCCAGCTCCCCCGCAGGGCATTTCCAAATCCGCACCAATCCCCCTCTGTGCCCTTTGGGCCTCACTTCCCCTCTCCTTTTCTATTTCTAGCTCTTCTCTCCATCCCCTTGCTGTGAGCTGCTAGCCAGCTGCTGTGTTCCACCCAGAGGTGGCTGCATTTCTCTGGCAGGTGAGTAATTGTTACCCTACAGTCTGCAAAGCACTTGGGGATCCCAGGCTCTATATAGCTGTGGGGGATCATTATGCCTCCCACAGCCACTGTTTCCTGTTATGCCACCCACCTTCCTGAGGAGTTTGAGAGCTGGGATCTAGGAGTTATCCCTCTGAAATTAGACTGTCGTCCATGGGTAGGGCCCCTACCAAATTCAGGGTCCACTTTGGTCAATTTCAGGGTCATAGGTTTTTAAAAATTGTCAATGTCATGATTTCAGCTGTTTCAATCTGAGATGTCACAGTGTTGTGATGGCAGGATCCTGACCCAAAAGGAGTTGTGGGCGGGTTGCAAGGTTATTGTAGGTGGGGGGCTGCAGTTCTGCTACCCTTCTGCGCTGCTGCTGGTGGCAGCGCTGCCTTCAGAGCTGGGTGTCTGGCCAATAGTGGCCACTCTCCAGCCACCCAGCTCTGAAGGCAGCGCAGAAGTAAGGGTGGCAATACTGTCACCCCCGTAAAATAACTTTGTGACCCCCCCCTTGCAACCCACTTTTGGGTCAGGACCCTCAATTTGAGAAACACTAGTCTCCCCTGTGAAATCTGCAAAAAGAACAGGAGTACTTGGGGCACCTTAGAGACTTTGTCAGTCTCTAAGGTGCCCCGAGTACTCCTGTTGTTTTTGCGGATACAGACTAACTCGGCTGCTACTCTGAAACCTGTGAAATCTGTACAGTATAGGGTAAAAGCAGATAAAAAAACCAGTGTCACGGCCCAGGACGTGTTTTTCATGGCTGTGAATTTGGTAGGGCCCTACCCATGGGCCTGCCCGTTTCCCTGTGTTTGAATTCCCTGCCGTTATTCCCAACAGTACCCTGTCCAGTCTGTCTCCTCTTTCCAGGGGGTTGCATCCCACTCGGCCCCATGGGATTATCATCCACACTGAGGGCATCCCAGGCCCAGACTGGGGAGAGGGGGTGGAGCTACAATTATGGGGGGAGCTATGGGTTAAAGCAATTCATCATGACAGGCGGCATGGCCTGGTGGCCCGTCACTGCAGCTGGGGGAGAACTGCAGGTCCCTACAGCCCAGCAGAGATGGCCCGAGCCCTCCAGGGCAGCTG
This sequence comes from Trachemys scripta elegans, assembly GCF_013100865.1. Taxonomy (NCBI): domain Eukaryota; kingdom Metazoa; phylum Chordata; order Testudines; family Emydidae; genus Trachemys; species Trachemys scripta. The sequence continues at coordinate 31,086 of NW_023260490.1, read as the reverse complement.
CTAATGGGCCTCTAGAGAGAGAGCCTGCAGTGACCTTGGCTGGAAGGAGAAGCAAAGGGCTCCCCCATGCTCATGCTCCAGGCCAGAGCAGCTGCAGGGAATCAGGAAGGCCGTTTCTGTCCATGAGATCGTGTGGCAGTTAGGTGCTGGGGGGGAAGGGGGAAAACAGGGTGCTATCACATAAGAACGGCCAGACTGGGTCAGACCAAAGGTCCATCTAGCCCAGTGTCCGGTCTGCCAACAGTGGCCAATGCCAGGTGCCCCAGAGGGAATGAACAGAACAGGGAATCATCAAGTGATGCATCCCATCGCCCATTCCCAGCTTCTGGCAAACAGAGGCTAGGGACACCATCCCTGCCCATCCTGGCTAATAGCCACTGATGGACCTGTCCTCCAGGAATTTATCTAGTTCTTTTTTGAACCCCATTATAATCTTGGCCTTCACAACATCCCCTGGCAAGGAGTTCCACATGTTGACTGTGCGTTGTGTGAAGAAATACTTCCTTTTGTTTGTTTTAAACCTGCTGCCTGTCAATTTCATTGGGTGATTCCTAGTTTGTGTGTTACATGACGGGTAAATAACACTTCGCTATTCACTTTCTCCACCCCAGTCATGGTTTTATAGACCTCTATCATATCCCCCCTTAGTCGTCTCTTTCCAAGCTGAACACTCTAATGTTTAGCGTCTCGCCTTGTACGGAAGCTGTTTCATACCCCTGATCATCTTTGCTGCCCTTCTCTGAACCTTTTCCAGTTCCACTCTATTGTTTTAGAGATGGGGTGACCAGGTCTGTGTGCAGTATTCAAGGGGTGGGCGTCCCATGGATTTATATAGTGGCATTAGGATATTGTCTGTCTTCTTAGCTATCCCTTTCCTAATAGTTCCTAAAGTATTCTTAGCCTTTTTGACCGCTGCTGCGCATCGAGCTGAAATTTTCAGAGAACTATCCACAGTGACTCCCAGATCTCTTTCCTGGGTGTTACCAGCTAATTTCGACCCCATCACTGTATGTGTGTGGTTGGGATTATGTTTCCAATGTGCATTTCTTTGCCATTTGGTTGCCCGGCCACGCAGTTTTGTGACTCCAACTCCTTGCACTCAGCTGTGGACTTAACTATCTTAAACAATTTTGTATCATCTGCAAACTTTGCCACCTCACTGTTCACCCCCTATTCCAGCTCATTGAGGACTATGTTGAACACACTGGTCCCGGTACAGACCCCTGGGACCTGCTATTTACCTCTCTCCAGTTACTGATCCAGGAGAGGACCTTCCCTCTTACCCCATGGCTCCTTAGTTACTGTAAGAGCCTTTGGTGAGGGACCTTGTCAAAGGCTTTCTGAAAGTCCAAGTAATTCCTAAAACTATTAGAGGAAATTCTTACTTCATCCCCATGCTATTCCCTGATGCCCCCATGCCAATCTGCACAGTCCCCCGCGGGCTCTGCCGAGCAGCTGTGATGTGCTGTCACAACGCCCCTTTGGCTTCTTGAGACAGAGCTGCTGGCCCCTGTAGCCAGGAAGAGGCAGTGTGGCTTAGGGGTTGGAGCATGGGGAACTGGGAGTCAGGACCCTAGGGCGTTCTCACTGTGTCCCCCCAACCCCTCCCCCAGAAAACCCCTTCTGCACCTCAGTTTCCCCAGCTGCTCTGCTCTCCCCCCCCGCCCCCCGGGGCTGTGAGACTTGGCGGGCTGTGTGCGAAGTGCTGGCAGTGGTAGATGAGCCAGCCCCAGCGAGGAGCTCCCCTCCCTGCCATGGCACATGAGTCAGAGCCTAGCTCTTCCCTCTGCCAGCATGTGGGAGGGAGGAGAGGCGGCAGACAGGGCTTGGCTGGGGAGATGCCCCTGAGGAAGGGCTCGGCTTGGACCGCCCATGGTTAATGTGTCATCGCGGGGCTGCTGCCTCCAAGGGGCCCTGCAGCTAGGCCGGGGGGTGGAGGCCAGGGAGCCCTGCCAGTGAGTGGGGAGCGTGGCTGGGCACAGGTAGGTTGGCTCTGTGCCAGGGGGCAGAGTCAGGGATGTGGGGGGAAGGGCAAGGGGGGCTGGGGGGCTCCTGCAGCCAGCGATGCTGTGGGAGGAGGGTGCAGCCGTTTCAGTCTGATTGCTGCAAGCGCAGAGGAGCTGCTGCCAGCTTGTGGGGGTGGGGGTTAGTCCGGACCCTGGCACCAGTGGGTGTTTGTGTCTGGGGGGGGAGGGTGCCTGCAGGTAAGATCTAGGGAGATTGGAAGGGCACCTGGGCATGGGTGCCTGCGTGTCTTGGCATGCGTGTAGAGCCATGCGCCCATGGCTCTGGTGCCAGGCTGGTGTCCCTGGCCCCAGCGGGCCCTGCACGGCGGCATGGGAGCCCTGCGCAGGGCACTGCTTCTGCAGGCGTTTCCTTCCCGCTCACCCTCCCTTGCTGACCTTTGCCTTGGAAGGAGCTGGCCCCTTGCTATGCTCTCCGGGTGGCTCTCAGGCCCCCGCCCCCAGCAGGACGCGCTGTGCTGCGCTGGGGCACCAGCAGCACTGGGGGTAGAGCCCAACCGTGCCCGGTCCTCCCCAGCGCAGGGAGGGTGTCTGGGAGCTGGTGTGACATGGGCAGGACAGTGACGCCAGTTCTGGCTGTGCAGGAACCGACCTGGGCCCGCTCCCGGCTGCCCGGCGGGCCTGGCTGGGAGGAGCAGGAGCCAGGCTGGGAGATGCCAGGGCCATTGCTGGGATCTTGGGGTCTGAGCAGGGACCCCCTGGCCCAGGCCCAGTGGCCCACCCAGTGTAGCTGGGAGCTGTGCACAGCAGACACAGCTCAGGGCCTGGAGGGACGAGCTTTCCAGATTCGAATGAAACCCCCTGTAAAGCAAGTGCCTCATCCTGGGGGCATCCGGGGTCTCCCGGGACCCACCGAGCCGCACCTGGCCTCTCCGGTCCCCCTCAGCCACACACAACCCTGGGCAACCACCACTCCCCCCTGGCCAGGACCATCTGCTCCAGGGCTACCAGCAAAGCTCCTTTGGTCCCAGCCCCACGGCACCGCGGGCTCCAGTCACTGCTCCCACTGCCTCGAAATCCAGATCCCCAGGCCAGGCGGGCCCAGGGTGAGCATCGGGTCGGAGTCCTGCCCAGAGACCTGCCATTCCCAGAGCAGCCCGGCTGGTGGAGACACTTGACGGATCCTCCCCGGCCCTGAGTAATTGTTAAACACTGACACCCCATTGCTGGCCGGACATGGTCCAGGGTCAGCTGTCCCCCACTGGACCTTCCTCTGCCAGCCGAGGGGCCCTGGCCCATCACCCCTGGGCTGCAGCCCCTGCCTCGCCGAGCGGCGGTTTGGGACTCCACCAACTACTGCGCCCCAAGGGACTGGGTTATTGTTATAGCCCCCCCGGGACCAATCCTCCCCCAGCCCCCAGATCAGTCCTTCCCTGCAGGGGTGGGCACCATCCTGGGCCCCTTGCTGGGGCGGGGGAGGGGGTAGGGTCCTTTTCTTCCCCCTCCGTGATGTGCGACTGGCCTCACCTGGCCGGGGGTGGGTGGGGGTGGAGAGCTCCACCTGCAGCAGCTCTGATTGGCTCCTCTACCCCAAGGGGCGGGGCCTGTCAGAGGTGGGTCCCCTGGCGCTGTGCTGCGCGCTGGCTACTCAGACCCTGTGGGGGGGGTATGTGCCCCCCCGTCACAGTTACTGCCCCCTCGCCTCCAGACCCTCCTGCACTGGGCCATCCCACGACAGGTGTGGGGCAGGGGTCCCAAGACAGACATGGGGCAGGCAGTGTGGGGCAGCCGGCATGGGGTGGGGTCCTGAGGCAGACGTGGGGCAGGCCGCATGGGCCAGGAAGTATGGGGCAGGGACCTGAGGCAGATGTGGGGCAGGCGTGAATAGGTGGCCCAGGGAAGGTAGTGTGGGGGTATGGGGCGGGGGTCCCAAGGTAGATGTGGGGCAGGCCGCATGGGCCAGGAAGTATGGGGCAGGGGCCTGAGGCAGATGTAGGGCAGGCGTGAATAGGTGGCCCAGGGAAGGTAGTGTGGGGGTATGGGGCGGGGGTCCCAAGGTAGATGTGGGGCAGGCCGCATGGGCCAGGAAGTATGGGGCAGGGGCCTGAGGCAGATGTGGGGCAGGC
>NW_023260490.1:0-22163 GCF_013100865.1 Trachemys scripta elegans | reverse complement strand
GGGCATTTCCTTGTTTGTCCGGTTGTCCCGACCGCACGTCGGTCGGGACGCGGGACAAACAAGGAAATATCGGGACGGTCCCGATAAAATCGGGACGTCTGGTCACCCTAGGTGGGAGCCAGGGCGCGAGGCCGCTTCTGAGGCAGGACAGACTCCGGCAGGGGGCTTGGGGCGTGGCCAGGGGGCGTGGAGCTCAGGCTGGGGTTGGGCAATGGGGCTTAAATAGGAGGGCTCATGGATCGGCAGCGGGCTGGGGGGGCATGGGGCAACGACACACAAATGAGGGGGTTAGTTAAACGGAAGTGAAAAGGTGTAGTGACTAGAGTGAAATCCCTGCAAGCTGCACGGACACTTTTCAAACACACCGTACTAGAGGCCCAACTTCAATGTCTTCCCCAAATTAAGAAACACAGGAGAACCAAAAAAGTGCCACCGTGGCTAAACAGCAAAGGAAAAGAAGCAGTGAGAGACAAAAGGCATCCTTTCAAAAGGGGAAGTTAAATCCTAGTGAGGCAAATAAAAAGGGCATAAACTCCGGCAAGTGAAGAGTAAAAATATAGTTAGGAAGGCCAAGAAAGAATTTGAAGAACAGCTAGCCAAAGACTCAAAAACTAACCGCAAAATGTTTTTAAGTACATCAGAAGCAGGAAGCCTGCTAACCAGCCAGTGGGGCCACTGGACGATTAAGATGCTAAAGGAGCATTCAAGGATGATAAAATCACAAATGAATTCTTTGCATTCGTCTTCATGGCTGAGAGTGAGGAAGATTCCCAAACCCCAGCCATTCTTCTTAGGTGACATGGTTTTACAAAAGGTAGATTGTGCCAAACCAACCTGATCTCCTTCTTTGAGAAGGTAACGCATTTTTTAGACAAAGGAAACGCAGTGGATCTAATTTACCTCGATTTCAGTAACGCATTTGATATGGTTCCACATGCGGAATTATTAGCTAAATTGGAAAAGATGGGGATCAATCTGAAAATTGAAAGGTGGATAAGGAACTGGTTAAAGGGGAGACTGGTTAAAGGGCTGAAAGTTGAACTGTCAGGCTGGAGGGAGGTTACTAGTGGAGTTCCTCAGGGATCAGTTTTGGGACCGATCTTGTTTAATCTTTTTTACTGACCTTGGCACAAAAAGTGGAAATGTGCTAATAAAATTTGCGGATGGCACAAAGCTGGGAGGTATTGCTAATACAGAGACGGACCGGGATATCATACAGGAAGATCTGGATGACCTTGTAAACTGGAGTAATGGTAATAGGATGAAATTTAATAGTGAAAAGTGCAAGGTCATGCATTTAGGGATTAATAACAAGAATTTTGGTTATAAATTGGGGACACATCAGTTGGAAGTAACAGAGGAGGAGAAGGACCTCGGAGTATTGGTTGATCACAGGATGACTATGAGCCGCCAATGTGATATGGCTGTTAAAAAAGCTAATGCGGTCTTGGGATGCATCAGGCGAGGTATTTCCAGTAGAGATAAGGAGGTGTTAGTACCGTTATACAAGGCACTGGTGAGACCTCATCTGGAATAGTGTGTGCAGTTCTGGTCTCTCATGTTTAAGAAGGATGAATTCAAACTGGAACAGGTGCAGAGAAGGGCTACTAGGATGATCCAAGGAATGGAAAACCTGTCTTATGAAAGGAGACTCAAAGAGCTTGGCTTGTTTAGCCTAACCAAAAGAAGGCTATGGGGAGATACGATTGCCCTCTATAGATACATCAGAGGGATAAATACCAGGGAGGGAGAGGAATTATTTAAGCTCAGTACCAGTGTGGACACAAGAACAAATGGATATAAACTGGTCATCAGGAAGTTTAGACTTGAAATTAGACGAAGGTCTCTAACCATCAGAGGAGTGAAGTTCTGGAACAGCCTCCCAAGGGGAGCAGTGGAGGCAAAAGACATATCTGGCTTCAAGACTGAGCTTGATAAGTTTATGGAGGGGATGGTATGATGGGATAGCCTCATTTTAGCAATTAATTGATCTTTGACTACTAGCGGTAAATATACCCAATGGTTTGTGATGGGATGTTAGATGGGGTGGGATTTGAGTTACTACAGAGAATTCTTTCCTGGGTATCTGGCTGGTGAGCTGATCGCCATATTAGGGGTCGGGAAGGAATTTTCCTCCAGGGCGGATTGGCAGAGGCCCTGGGGTTTTTTCGCCTTCTTCTGCAGCGTGGGGCACGGGTCACTTGCTGGAGGATTCTCTGCACCTTGAAATCTTTAAACCACAATTTGAGGACTTCAATAACTCAGACATAGGTTAGGGGTTTGTTACAGGAGTGGGTGGGTGAGATTCTGTGGCCTGTGTTGTGCAGGTCAGACTAGATGATCATAATGGTCCCTTCTGACCTTAGAGTCTATGAATCTAACAGTCCCAGACTGAGGTGTCATTAGAGGAGGTTTTGGAACAGATTGTTAAACTAAACAGTAATAAGTCACCAGGACCAGATGGTATCACCCAAGAGTTCTGAAGGAACTCACATGTGAAATTGCAGAATTCCTAACTGTAGTTTGTAACCTATCATTGAAATCAGCTTCTGTACCAGATGACTGGAGGATAACTAATGTGATGCCAATTTTTAAAAAGAGCTCCAGAGGTGATCCCAGCAACTACAGGCCAGTAAGCCTGACTTCAGTACTGGGCAAACAGGTTAAAACTATAGTGAAGAACAGAATTGTCAGACACAGAGATGAACACCATTTGTTGGGGAACAGTTAACATGGCCAGGGCCAGATTTCCAGTCAGGCACATGCCTAGGGCCACTGGCGTTCTAGGAGCGCCTCACCTCTGTAAAACTGTGCAACACAAAGATCAGCTGTAGGCGGGGTGGTGAAGATGCTGTGCCTAGGGGTACGTAAAGGGTAAATCTGGCCCTGAACACAGCTTTTGTAAAGGGAAATCACGCCTCACCAATCTACTAGAATTCTTCGAGGGGGTCGACAAGCATGTGGACAAGGGGGATCCAGTGGATACAGTGAACTTAGATTTTCAGAAAGCCTTTGACAAGGTCCCTCCCCAAAGGCTCTTAAGCAAAGTAAGCTGCCATGGGATAAGAGGGAAGGTCCTCTCATGGATCAGTAACTGGTTAAAAGATAGGAATAGAGAGAGGTGAATAGTGGGATCCCCCATTGCTCTGAACTGGGACCTGTGCTGTCCAACATTGTGATGGGTTCCCCTGGGCTGCCACCTGGAGCTGGGCTACCACTGAGCCCCTGACCCACCGGCCTGGGCTATCCCTCACACTGTGCTGCTGTGACACGCTGCAGACACGCTCCCCGTCTTGCACTTTCACCAGCATTCACCCAGGTAGGGACACACCCAACCGCAGTTACACGCAGGCTTTCTGACCACCAGCCTCCCAGCCTAGCACCCCAGACAGTACGTCCTGCCCTGGTCAAATCTGGCCAGTATATGGATTTAACACCCAGTCCGCCTCTCCCTCAATGTGACGAGGACCATGCACACTTGTGGTAACCAAGCTGAGATTTTCCCCAGACCCCTTAGTTCAGTGCACACTGGTTTGGATTAAAACATAAAATAAGTTTATGAATTACAAAAGGACAGAGTTTCAGTGATTCTAAGTGAGAACAAACAGATCAAAGCAGACCACGGTTTAAGGCACAAGCTGCCTTTGCCTTGCAGGTTGGGTTTCCCAGATTTTCCTACACTGCCTAGAATCCCTTTAGCCTGGGACCATCACTTCCCCAGTTCATGTTCCCCAGTTCCCCATGTTTCCAGGTGTGTTGTTTTAGGGAGAGTGAGGTACCATCATGATGTCATTTCCCCCTTTTATATCTTCTTCCCACTCGCTGGAAAGCTCTTTTGCTGTGACCTGGGTCAAACAGTTCCCATTGTGTAGTGCTATCTCTGTGAGGTTTCTATTGTACACAGTTCCTGGGGTAATCCTTGTGCTTGTGTGCATTTCCTCAATAAGCCATTAACATTGTTTGGCCTTTTTGCAGTTGTACCTGAAAGGCAGCTTGTGAGTGTTTTCAACCTCACAACATGTTTCAGTAACACCTACATAGCCCAACTTCATATCTTCCCATACGTTAATAGCACGTACAATCCAATGAGATATTACTGTCTAGCAGATCAAGACTTTTAGAATGACACCTCACAGGGCATACTTTGTGTAAAACGTATCCTAATGATATGACAGTGGTGAATAAGAGGTGCCAGGGAGTCACAAACATATTCATAAACGATTTGGAAAAAGGGGTAAATAGTGAGGTGGCAAAATTTGCAGAAGAAATGAAACTACTCCAGGTAGTTAAGTCCAAAGCAGACTGCGAAGAGTTACAAAGGGATCTTACAAAACTAAGTGATTGGGCAGCAGACTGGCAGATGAAATTTAATGTGGATAAATGCAAAGTAATGCACATTGGAAAACATAATCCCAACTCTACAGATACAATGATGGGGCTAAATTAGCTGTTACCACTCAGGAAAGATCTTGGCGTCACTGTGGATAGTTCTCTGAAAACATCCACTCAATGTGCAGCGACAGTCAAAAAAGCGAACAGAATGCTGGGAATCATTAGGAAAGGGAGAGATAATGAGACAGAAAATGTCATATTGCCTCTATATAAATCCATGGGACGCCCACATCTTAAAAAAGATCTATTGGAATTGGAAAAGGTTCAGAAAAGGGCAACAAAAATGATTAGGGGTATGGAACGACTTCTGTATGAGGAGAGATTAAGAAGACTGTTCAGTTTGGAAGAGACGACTAAGGGGGATATGATAGAGGGCTATAAAATCATGACTGGTGTGGAAACAGTAAATAAGGAAGTGTTATTTACCCCTTCTCATACCACAAGAATCAGGAGTCACCAAATGAAATTAATAGGCAGCAGGTTTAAAACAAACAACAAGGAAGTATTTCTTCACACAACGCAGTCAACCTGTGGAACTCTTTGCCAGAGGATGTTGTGAAGGCCAAGACTATTACAGGGCTCAAAAAAGAACTAGATGAGTTCCTGGAGGATAGGTCCATCAATGGGTATTAGCCAGGCTGGGCAGGGATGGTGTCCCTAGCCTCTGTTTGCCAGAAATTGGGAATGAGCAACAGAGAATGATGATTCCCTGTTCTGTTCATTCCCTCTGGGGTACCTGGCATTGGTCACTGCCGGAAGACAGGACACTGGGCTAGATCAGTTGTCACCAACCCGTTGATCACGATCGACTGGTCGATCCTGGAGCTTCTGCCAGTCGATCATGATCTCCGGGCTGCTAAAAGCCCAGCGGCGCAGCAGGGCTCAGGCAGGCTGCCTGGCTGCCCCGGCCCCATGCCGCTCCTGGAAGTGACTGGCTGCTGGCACGTCTCTGCGGCCCTGGGGGCAGGGGGGAGGTGGCTCCATGTGATGTCCCCTACCCCAGGGGCTGCAGAGACGTGCCAGCAGCCAGCCACTTACGGAAGCGGTATGGGGCCGGGGCAGGCAGCCTGCCTGAGCCCTGCTGCGGCTGGGTGCGAGCCGCCTGGGGTAAGCGCCTCCTGGCCGGAGCCTGCACCTTGCACCCCCCCCCGCCCCCCAACCCCCTGTCCCAGCCCAGACCCCCCCTCCTGTACCCAACTCCCTCCCAGAGCCCACACCCCTCACTCCTGCACCCCAAGCCACTGCCCCAGGCTCAGCCCAGAGCCCCCTCCCACACCCCACACCCCTGCCCCAGCCCGGTGAAAGGGAGGGAGGGGGGAATGGAGTGAATGGGTTGGGGCCTCGGGGAAGGGCCGGGGCAGATCCTGGGTTGATCTTAAATTCAAAAAGTGATCTTGTGCATAAAAAGGTTGGAGACCACTGGGCTAGATGGACCTTTGGTCTGACCCCGCCTGGCTGTTCTTTGGTTCACTGATCCTGTTCACTCTTCCCTCACCCAAAGTGCCATGCAGTGTTGCTTGGTGCAGTTGAACAGCTGCTGTGTTCCACCCCAGAGGTGACTGTGAGGGAGCATGGGGGGTAAATACAGTATCAGACACATGCAGGGTAATTTAAATTCCTCAGTGCCCCACAGTAGGGCTCTCACTCATTTAGTTACTCAGGGTTGCCTAGCTAAGGTGTGGAGCCAAGAATTCATGCCCACGTATGTGGGGTAGGGATGTACCACAGTTAGGAGATAGGTAAGAAGTTACGGCATGTAAAGCAAAGAGAACGTGGGGAGTTGGTAAGATTTGATGAACCAGCTGCGTGACTCAGTTTCCCCACTCCCTGGGTACTGCTGCCAGCCCCTGGGGGTGAAGCATTAATTCCTGCTCTGGGATGGGAGGTGTGAGCTGCTGGGATCTCTGGGAGATTCTGTTCAGGTTCCTGATTCCCCCTCCCGCCCCCCCCCCCCACCCGGGCAGTTTTACTGGGACCTGGGATTCTCCGTCCCATGTGTGGCATCGCCATGGGGTGGGATCCAGGCAGAGGCAGCTGCCGTGCCGTGCCGTGCCGTACGGTGCCGTGCCGAGGGTCCCTGGGTGTATGTGCGGCCGGCGGGGAGGCCGGGGAGGGCAGGATTTGCTCCGTCCTGCTAGTGCATGTCCCTGTCTGTCTCCAACAGCCCGAAGACTGCGTAGGACAGCTGCCCAGCCCCCGCCCAGGCTGGGAGATGGACCAGCAGCTGCGAGAGCGGTGGCTGCAGGAGGAGCGGGAATATCTGCAGAGCATGGCGAGGCAGAGGGGCTCGCAGGAGCAGGGTAAGGGGGACGGGGTGCTCCGGGGGAGAGGAAGGGGGCATGTGGCTTTCACTGCACCCCAGTGTACCAGATATGGACTGACTACAGGACTTACCTCGGAGCAAGGTAGCCCCCGGCTGGGTACATCATTGGGCCCTGCCAATCTCGGCCTGGTCTGGCCGAGGTTCCTTGTCTAATAGGTGTTTTGCACACAGGGCCACCTAGCGTGAACAGTGACACACCGTGCGACAGTCCATTAGCCATGATCTCCAACAGTCCTGGGAGAAGGGAGAGATTCCAAACAACTAAAAAAGGGCAAATCTCTAAAAAGGGAAATCAGGACAACCCGGGGAATTACAGACCAGTCAGCTTAACTTCTGTCCCCGGAAAGATAATGGAGCAAATAATTAAACAATCAGTTAGCAAACACCTAGAAGATAATAAGGCGATAAGTGACAGACAGCATGGATTTGTCAAACCAACCTGATCGCTTTCTGTGACAGGGTAACAAGCCTTGTGGATGGGGGGAAGCGGTAGATGTGGTATATCTTGACTTTAGTAAAGCTTTTGATACTGTCTCGCATGACCTGCTCATAAACAAACTAGGGAAATGCAGCCTAGATGGAGCTACTATAAGGTGGGTGCAAAACTGGTTGGAAAACCAATCCCAGAGAATAGTTATCACAGTCATGCTGGAAGGGCATAACGAGTGGGGTCCCGCAGGGATCGGTTCTGGGTCTGGTTCTGTTCAATATCTTCATCAATGATTTAGATAATGGCATAGGGAGTACATTTATAAAGTTTGCGGACGATAACAAGCTGGGAGGGGTTGCAAGTGCTTTTCAAAATGATCTGGACAAACTGGAGAAATGGTCTGAAGTAAACAGGATGAAATTCAATAAGGACAAATGCAAAGTGCTCCACTCAGGAAGGAACAATCAGTTGCACGATGTGACGAAGTGGGACTGTTCTTAATGTTTCCTCTGAATACTGTGTGGGTGCCTCAGTTTCCCCTATGCATTTCTTAAGTCTCTAGGTAGTGGGGAAAGGCCAGTGTGCATAAATCACTGACACTCTGTCTCCCTGGCAACAAATGGCCAGGGCCCCTTCCCCCCCTGCAAGGAAATAGCTAAAGGTGAACAAAGAGATCAGGTGACCTCCTGGCTCAGGAAAGAGACAAAGCTGGGAGAAGGAGGGGCGGGAGGGGGATTTCAGTTGGAGCTAGCTGGGGATGGGGAGGGAGGGCAGACGTGGGTGTCTGGCTCTCTGAACCCCATAATGGACCCGGCTGAGGGGTCCCGTTCGCCGCTGTACCTACAAGCTCTGTTTTAGACCGTGTTCCTGTCATCTAATAAACCTCTGTGTTACTGGCTGGCTGAGAGTCACGTCTGACTGCGAAGTGGGGGTGCAGGACCCTCTGGCTGCCCCAGGACCCCGCCAGGGTGAACTCGCTGTGAGAAGTGCACGGAGGGGCATATGCTGAATGCTCCCAAGAGAGACCCAGGAGGTGAAGCCTTGTGAGCTTCTGGCCCTGAAGGTAGTCTGCTCCAAGGGAGAGGAGGCTCCCCAAAGTCCTGACTGGCTTTGTGGGGAGCAGTTCCAGAGCATCGCCTGGAGACTCCATGACAACTGGTGGCAGAGGTGGGATGTATGGCACCCCGTGAATGGCGCTTCTTGCAGTAAGTGACTGGGGAGCAGTAAAACAGAGGAGGGATGGTTTCAGGGGGCGATTAACCCCTAGGAGTGTGACCAGTGAGAAGGACTGTTGGAGTAACGGGGTCCCCCTGAGGACTGCAGCGAGCAGTCTCAGGGGCGGAGGAGCTTGCCGCTCGACCCTGGGAGAGAGAAGGACGTTTGCAGTAACAGGGTTCCCCTGGGGATTGCAGCGAGCGGTCCCAGGGGCGGAGGAGTCTGAAGCTCGACCCTGGCAAAGAGGTGGTGACCACGAGAAGGGCTGGCACACTAGGGGTTCTTCCTGAAAACTTTGTGGGAGCTGAGAGCACACGGGCCTGTGAATCCAAAGCAACTTGGGAACAGTGAAGTGATGGCCTATCACCATCTCCTCAAGAAGGACATTGTGATCCTGTGCAAAAAGAGAGGGTTACACATTGGGAAGTTCACCAAGGCCCAGTTAATCGTGCAGCTGGAGGACGAGGACCACTCTAAGGAGCAGATTCCTGACCCAGACGGGGCTACAAGAGGATCTGGGAGCAGCGGGAGTGGTAGCCAGGCATCCCCGAGAGTCTGGTCCCCAACCAGACGGGGGTCTTCACGATCGGGTTCCCCATCAGGGGGTCGGAGACGGATGGGACTGGAGCTGAGTCCGAGAGAGCGAGAGCCCGAGGAAAAGCAACAGCAGCATGGATTGGTGCTGGTGGAGCGGAGAGGCATAGGGGGCTCCCCAGGGGTGAGTGGGGATAGGCCGTGGGGTGCCAGTTCCGCAGGGAGCCTCCTGGGTAAGGAGGGGGGGATGTGGATGCCCACCACACGGCCTTCGAGCAGGTTGGCGATTTGAACCAGGAGGACCCTGCGGAAAAGCCCCGGTATCTAGCTCCCTTGCTGGGTCCCAAGGCCATAGACGCTGTCAGCCAGAGGGTGGGGTGGTGGACAGGCTCCCACTCCTGGCCCCAGCCTATATGTCGGCGTGGAGTCTCCTGGGCTCAGGCCCCTCGGACCCCCAGTGGGAGCGGAAGGTGGGGGTCAATGGGGAGACATGCCTGGGGTGGCGAGACCCTGGGACAGAGAGAACTGTTGTCGGGCCCCAGGTGGTGCAACCGCAGATGCTGAGGGGCTGTGTGATCTGGGTGAAGGTCCCAGGGGTGAAGCCCCTCACCCTGTCTATGGCCCGGATCCCTGTGCAGACCCAGGAGGGGTCGGGCTGGCTGGTAGTTGGGGTTCTCCAGGATATAGGCTGTGAAGTCCTGTTGGGGGGTGACTGTGTCTCTTTGGGACAGGATCCAGGCCCTGCCCCTGTAACGGCCGAGGATTTGAATTTGAATCACGCTAACCAATTGGCTAAGAGGGAAATGGTCAGTGAAAATGCAAATGACCTGGCTGGCAGGAGGGAGGGGCTGCTGGACAAATTGGAGAGAGTTCAGAGAAGAGCAACAGAAATGATTAAAGGTCTAGAAAACATGACAACAGAACATACGATCGGCCAGACTGGGTCAGACCAAAGGTCCATCCAGCCCAGTGTCCTGTCTGCCGACACTGGCCAATGCCAGGTGCCCCAGAGGAAATGAACAGAACAGGGAATCGTCCAGTGATCCAGCCCCTGTTGCCACAGGTGCTGACATTCCCTCTGCCCAGTGGGTACTCGACCCTCCCGCCCCTCCCCTGGCCCACCTTTTCCTGCCTTTGCACCATCCTTGCCCCCATTCCACCCCTTCCCCAAAGTCCCCACCCCTTCTCCGCCTCCTCCCCTGAGCGCACCGTGTCCCCGCTCCTCCCCCTCCCTCCGGGAAAGTCCTATGCGGGAAGCACTAGGAGGGAGGGAGAGGAGCGGTGAGGCGGCATGCTTGGGAGAGGGGAGCTTGGCTGCCGGTGGGTGCAGAGCACCCACTAATTTTTCCCCGTGGGTGCTCCAGCCCTGGGGCACCCACAGAGTCAGCACCTATGTCTGTCGCCCATTCCCAGCTCCTGGCAAACAGCGGCTAGGGACACCGTCCCTGCCCAGCCTGGCTAATAGCTATTGATAGACCTGTCCTCCATGAATCTATCTAGTTCTTGTTTGAACCCTGGTATAGTCTTGGCCTTCACAACATCCCTTAGCAAAGAGTTCCAGAGACAGACTGTGCATTGCGTGACTTATGAAGGAAGACTGAAAAAATTGGGTTTTAGTCTGGAGAAGAGAAGCCTGAGAGGGGACATGATCACAGTTTTCAAGTATGTAAAAGGTTGTTACAAGGAGGAGGGAGAAGAATTATTCTCCTTAACCTCTGAGGATAGGACAAGAAGCAATGGGCTTAAATTGCAGCAAGTGCGGTTTAGGTTGGACATTTGGAAAAAACTTCTTAGCTGTCAGGGTGGTTAAGCACTGGAATAAATTGCCAGGAGGTGGTGGAATCTCCATCACTGGGGATTTTTAAGAGCAGGTTGGACAAACACCTGTCAGGGATGGTCTAGCTCAGCGGTTCTCAAACTTTATCAACCTGAGGACCCCCATTTTGATTTAAAATTTTTTGGGGACCCCCAAGTGCCCCACTTCTTAGCCCTTGCCCCACCCCCTTCCCCAAGGCCACGCCCCTGCTCACTCCATCCCCCCTCCCTCCGTCACTCGCTCTCCCGCACCCTCACTCACTTTCACCAGGCTGGGGCAGGGGCTTGGGGTGCAGGAGGTGGTGTGGGGGATGGGCTCTGGGAGGGAGTTTGGGTGCTGGGTGCAGGCTCTGGGCTGGGGCAGGGTGTTGGGGTGCAGGAGGGGGGGCAGTGCTTACCTTGGACGGCTCCCAAAAGCAACCAGCACACCCCTCTGGCAGCGGCTCCTAGGTGGGGGGCCAGGAGGTCTCCGGGTGCTGCCCCTGCCTGCAGGCACCACCCCCTGTTGTACTTAAAGTACTGCACAGGATCTTTTCAGGGGGAATAAGGCAGAACGCCACATTTATTAGTAATACATGTATTCATTAACACTGTATTATATGCATATAATATATTACACTTACACTCACACACACACACAAATCCATTCCGTCTTGTTGTTACCAATTAGTTGCTCCCCTTAACTTCACTGGCCAGGTGAGTTAGATGGGGGAGGGGGTGGAGCCGGGCTTCTGCCGATCCGGATCGATGCTCCCATGTTGACAAGACGAGACCCGGGGTCCTCTGCAAGACACCTCACTTTTATAGCAGCTTTCCTCTTATGCAAATCTATACCAGATTCAAACTCTGTGTCTGTGTCCATTGGTCCTTTGTGCTGCTTTCTTTTGAGTGTTGTCCCAATGCTGCAAAGAGGGTGTTTCCAAAAGAAGGTGCTTGCTTCTAACCCCCGAGGCCGTCAGTATGTCTGCTTGTCTTTAATGAGCCTACTTGACACGTTTTATTGTCCTTGGGTCTGGCTCCCAGCCCCTCTCCAACAGTTGAGGCTGTCTGGAGGTGCTGCCTTCCATGCCTTGCTCATCCACACCTCATTCATTCAACAGGGCAATTGATTAAGAGTGGGGGCGGGGAGAGCTCTTGTTCTACTGCTACCGGTAGCAAACAGAAATTTTTCTTCTATCTTATTCTATCCTTAGGGGCTATAATATTATACCAAGGGCAATGCAAAGTTTCTAAATGAGGCTTTGATACAAAGTCCCATGAAAACAGAGGTCACACGTGGGTAGACCCACCACAAGGTTATACGAAGAGGCACAATGTAAAGTTATATGAAAATTATCAGAGATTGATCTACACCCCGCAGCTCCCATTGGCCGCAGTTCCCAGCCAATGGGAGCTGTGGAGTCGGTGCTCGGGCCGGGGGCAGCGCGCGGAGACACACCCCCCCCCAGGTCGCAGGGACGTGCTGTCCGCTTCTGGGAGCAGTGCGGACCCAGGGTCCCCACTCCTCCCCCTCCCTCGCAGTGCCTCCTTCACGCCTGAGAACAGCTGTTCCCGGGCGTGAAGGAGGTGCTGGGTGGGGGGAGGACCCCCTGCAGTACCCTCGGGGACCCCAGTTTGAGAAACGCGGGTCTAGATAATCAGGCAAAAAAGCCACCCGCCCCCCCTCCCCCCCAGTGTGGCAGGGGAGGGCGCCGAGCCCGTCCGCGGGCCCGCAATCCCCGACCGGCCGGAGCGCCGGGGGGAGGGCGGAGAGCTTGGCCGGGGCTCTCCGCTCTCCCCAGCGGCCAGAGCGCCGGGAGCAGGGCGGAGAGCCTGGCCGGGGCTCTCCGTTCTCCCCGACCAGCCGGAGTGCCAGGGGGAGGGCGGCGAGCCCGGCCGGGGTCCCGCCGCACCGTCCCCCTCCAGGCGCCACCCCAAGCACATGCTTGGTGGGCTGGTGCCTGGAGCCGGCCCTGTAGATAATACTTAGTCCTGCCATGAGGGAGGGGACTGGAGCAGGTGACCTCTCGAGGTCCCTCCAGTCCTATGATTCTGCGACCTCCCCTTCTGAGTTCTCCCTTCCCCACACCCTCGCTGTAAGGAACCCTGGGGATCCAAGCCCTTTGTTCGGTACAGCCGGGGTTCGTCAGAGTGCGATGGGGAGAGACACAGCTCCTCTGGGCCCGGGGCCGTGGCAGGAGCTCTCAGCCCCCCACCGCAGCAGGCTGGGCTGGAGGTGGGATTCAGGGACAGCCCAAGGTTCGCTATTGCTAGGGTCTCCTGTCGTTCCGCTGTCGCGCTGCCGGGGACGTGCCGTGCTGATCAGTCTGTTACGAGTCTCTGAATCAGGCTGGTTTTCTAATTACACGGAGCGATCCCGTAACAACTGGGTCGTCTGGCTGCCCATAGGTTGCAACAACTGGCTGTGGTCGGTCTAAAATCCTCGAGTTGTCGTCTTGTTCTGCATCCGCCATCTGTAGGGTTGGCTGGGTCAATTGTTCTTTCTGATCTCGGCTGTAGAGGGCGACGGTTTCTGCTGAACTCTCCTCTGTCGGTCTTGATCACACAGGATCTGGGCGCTGAATTCTATTGATTTATGACAGTTGGGGTTGTCCAGCCTTTTTCTTCATCCAGTTTGACGTGAACGTGGCCACTAGCCTCTGTCCCTGCAGGTCTCTGAGTGACGCCTGTTGTAAAAGTGCCACAAGCTCGTGTGGTTGTTTTATCTGATTTGGCTGCTCTTCATGTCTGGGCACGTTGTAGGTAGGGTCTCTTCCAGAGCCGGCACAGTAGTTCTGAGTTGTCTTCCCATCAGGGGTTGTGCTGGCCTGTACCCAGTAGCTGCTGGTGTTTATCTGTAGCTCAGGAGGGCAAGGAATGGATCTTCCTGCTGTGGGGTTTCTCGGCTGTCTGCGCGGCTCTCTCAGCCTCGCCATTCGCTTGTGGGTAACGTGGGCTGCCAGGAAAACGATCTAAGTCATATTTTGTCCATGTGACACTATTGACATAAACTGTAACCATATCGATCATTGTTGCAGCCGCTGTTCTGTATTTGTACAAAGGTTGTCGTGTAAGGTGTCTATGGAAAGGTGATGGTTTGCTGGTTATGATGATGCTGTCTGTAGGTGTGTACCATTTTTGTAGTTGAAGTTATGAATATTGGCTCTGTACTTGTATCTCAATGTGTTTGATTCCAAGTAGCCTCAGTGAAGCTTTCGGTCAGCTTCTGGAGAAGGGATTATTCTCAGTAAGTGCCATCAAGAAACACTTAACGGACAATGGACCTTGGGCGACTCCAATCCACATCGGAGCTTTCCTGGGAACCTTCAAACTAACATGTGAACAATGGCGTTGACCTGTACAGAACTGAGTCAGGCCTGGACATGTGACTTGCCCATGTGATTCCAGGCTCCATATTGCTGCTGTGATTGTCCACAGGGCAGAGGATATAAAAGGCAGCTGCATCTCCTCCATCTTGTCTTCAGTCCGGCTTCTTGCCTCTGGAGGGACTTTGCTACAAGCTGAAGCTTTGAACAAAGGACTGAGGACCCATCCCAGCGGGGGATGTTCCAGAGACTTGACTTGAACCTGCAGTTTATTCCATCGCTGCTGCAAGCCTGAACCAAGAACTTTGCCATCACTGTATGTAATTGATTCCATTTAACCAATTCTAACTCTCATCTCTATCTTTTTCCTTTTATGAATAAACCTTTAGATTTTAGATTCTAAGGGATTGGCAACAGCGTGATTTGTGGGTAAGATCTGATTTGTATATTGACCTGGGTCTGGGGCTTGGTCCTTTGGGATCAGGAGAACCTTTTTTCTTTTACTGGGGTATTGGTTTTCATAACCATTTGTCCCCATAACGAGTGGCACTGGTGGTGATACTGGGAAACTGGAGTGTCTAAGGAGATTGCTTGTGAGACTTGTGGTTAGCCAGTGGGGTGAGACCGAAGTCCTCTTAGTCTGGCTGGTTTGGTTTGCCTTAGAGGTGAAAAAACTCCAGCCTTGGG
Source organism: Trachemys scripta elegans (assembly GCF_013100865.1). Classification (NCBI taxonomy): domain Eukaryota; kingdom Metazoa; phylum Chordata; order Testudines; family Emydidae; genus Trachemys; species Trachemys scripta. The sequence goes on along the minus strand of NW_023260490.1, from coordinate 7,462 downwards.
CTGTAACTGCCCTGTTTGAGCAATTTGTCCTGAGTTGGCACTCTCAGACGAGTCCCACCAGTGGCAGCATCGTCAGTGGCGTAGTCGTGCCAGGATCCACAGAACCAGGTCAAAAAAAAGAAGAACAGGAGTACTTGTAGCACCTTAGAGACTAACAAATTTGTTAGTCTCTAAGGTGCCACAAGTACTCCTGTTCTTCTTTTTGCGGATACAGACTAACACGGCTGCTACTCTAGAACCAGGTCAATTAAGCTTTGCGTCAGAACCCCACGCTATCCAAATTTGAATTTTGGGATTGAGAGTTTTGTTGGTTGAAGAGCTGCTGCAATGTCTGAGCAAAGAGCATATGAGGGACTTGGCAAAAAAGCCCTGGAAGATTTGTGTTTGGAAAAGAGGATAAGCTTTAGAAAGAAAGCTACAAATCAAGAACTGAGAGATGTTAATGGCCAGTGATCAGGGGGCAGGAGCACAGCCCTTACCTGAGGCTGCAGAAGCTGCAGAAGCCATTGGAATGCAAAAGGCAGCAAATAAACTGCAACTTGAGCATGAACAGAGACTAGCAGCTCTTGGATGGCCGGAGAAGCAGACGATCGCCGAGATAGAGAAGCCAAAGGAAGAATGGCTGAATGGGAAAGGGAGGCTGATGGAAGAAAGGAGGAGGCTGATGAGAGAGAGGAAAGGGCTCGTGTCCGGAGCTGCTGGCTGCTGAAGAGAGAGTTCACCAGATGCAACAAGAAACTGCCAGACCTCAGCTCCAAGTCAAACAAGCAAGGGAAGAACAGCAGAAACTGTCCTCTTGAAAGACCAGTTTCTACCAGTGTTGGGATGTTGTGTAACTGAACCGTTGTCTGGGTGTAACCAAATGTACCCCAACACTGCCACCTTTTATGTAAATGCTGTTTCTGTGAGTTCAGTAGAAGGTGACCCCACACGTTGTGCCAGTGCTCGGTATGGGAGTGGTAATGAACCATTCATAGAGTGTAAAAGTCAATGGTAAAAGCTGTTTAGGGCAAATGATGGCTTCTAACATCACTCTGGTTAAAGCAGATCTTGTCAAAGAGGAAGATTATTTACCGAATCAGCGTGTGAATGTTGATGTCCTCTAGGAGTTTACTGTCCGTGTGCCTTCAGCCAGAATCCACCTTGCATGGAATGGGGCTCAGCATGAAGTCATAGCTGGGGTAAGGAACTGATTGCCTAAGGATCTTTTGATTGGGGAAGATGAACAGTGAAAGCTTTGTTCAGTCCAGGTAGCCAGAGCCATCACAGGACAGGAATGATCTTAAACCTGTGTCTGTTATGGGCAATGATTTGCTGGGGAGGGTTTCTCCAAAGGTTTGTCTGAGGAGAAGAGCTGTTGGTCTGGGAATGAAGTGTCTGAATGTCTGTCTAATGTCTCAGACGTGAATCTGGAGTTAGATCAAGAGCAGAAGGATCTCATTGGCCAGGACAGTGTTTCTCAGGAGCAGATTAAAGTGGATGGTCAGGTGGAAGCCATAGCTGAGGAAGGAAAGGGGAGATTTTGGACGGGTGACGGATTGGTGGCTGATACAGCTTGGAAAAGGGAACCTGAAAAGGGTCACTGTGATTTGCTGGCAGTAGCTCAGTGTCGTGAGAAGAGCGGCAGCGTATCTGTTGGGAGCGGCAAGGTGCCTGGTAAGGAAAGCTTGGAGGAGCCTGGGCTGCCTTGTGAGCTGCTGGGTTTATCTAGTCAGCAGTTTGGGAAGGCCAGGGGAGTGGCAGATGAGTGTCCCTATCCCTTACCTGTTTCCTGTGTGGAGAACTGTGACAGTGAAGGAAATGTGCCTGTGTCCGTCAGGGGTATTGACTTGCCTATGGAGGAAGCTACCTCGGTCTCCAAGCAGTTGTCTGTGAACAGCCCTGTGTGCTGGGACAAGGGAAAGGAGATCCCGAGCTGTGTGTCAAAGGGGAAGGTTTCAGAGTGGTAGCCGTGTTAGTCTGTTTCAGCCAAAAGAACGAGGAGTCCTTGTGGCATTTTAGAGACTAACAAATGTATTTGGGCACAAGGAGAGCAGAAAGGGGATTTGATTGTGTTACCCACTGACACTTTGACAACTTGTAACAAGAAGGAAAAGATTCCTGAGCTTGTGTGTGGCAAAGGGAAGGAAAATGCTTCTTACTATGAAATCGAGCAGTTTGCCTGTGTAGAAATCCACCTAATGGGCCAGAGGTGATCCTGGATGTAAGTGAGACCCAGACGGAGTCTGTTGCTGCTCAGGAAAGTGTGCCTTTAGAGCAAGCCCCAGGTGAAGAGGGTCAGGGCAGAATTTCTGGGAGGGGTGAACTGCTGCTTAGAGAAGCTCCTAGGGAAAGAAATCCTCATGGTGATCTGTGCAAGCAGTTTGCTGTAGCTGAAGCGTGTGAAAATGATTTGATCAAGGAAGTTTCAGTTCCTGATGGCCAGAAATTTTCTGCTGAGAATGAACTCATTGACTGTGCTCTGGAAAGATCTAGTGTGGGTAGCTCTGAGAAGGCTTCAGATGGAAGGAAAATTGTTAGGGAATTTGGACAGCCCTATAACCAAGTGGCTGTGCTTGACCAGTTTGTTGGGAAGACAATGTTGTAGGGACAGGAATGTCTCCATGTAGAGTCTGTGAGTGACCTGTCGGTGTCTCAGGTTCAGAGGGAAGGCTGCGTAGCTGAGTCTGCAGAGCAGAACAGCTGTGTATATACCCATGACTGTCTCTACTTTCTGTTTCAGAGTAGCAGCCGTGTTAGTCTGTATCCGCAAAAAGAACAGGAGTACTTGTGGCACCTTAGAGACTAACACATTTATTTGAGCATAAGCTTTCGTGGACTACAGCCCACTTCATCGGATGCATATAGAATGGAACATATATTGAGGAGATATATATACACATACATACAATTAATTAATTGGCCTCTCAGAGTTGGTAAGACAACTCCCACCTGTTTATGCTCTCTGTATGTGTGTATATATATCTCCTCAATATATGTTCCACTCTATATGCATCCGAAGAAGTGGGCTGTAGTCCATGAAAGCTTATGCTCTAATAAATTTGTTAGTCTCTAAGGTGCCACAAGTACTCCTGTTCTTCTTTCTACTTTCTGTATGGGTGATAGACCCTCACCGCTTATCGACTGTTTCCTGATCCCGCCCACCGGTTACCCACCCCTCATTGGGGACATTGCAGTCTGTATATACTATGTGTGCTGCCCAACCCCAAAACACCAACATACCCCTTTACTCTGTATGTTACCCCCAATGACCAATAACTGACGCTTCAAATTTTCTGTATCATTTATTTTTTTAAATCTCTGGAGAAGGCAGGGGAGGGTGAGGGCAGGTACAAGCTCATCTTTACACACTTGGGATATGACGTGTGGTCTCTCAGTGGACTTAACATCTGATTCCATGTGTAAGCAGAGGTTGGTAATGGAAGGACAACAGAACCTTGCATCTAACATGCTAGTAAGAATGGACGGGATCTCTTTAAGCCTTGGAATTGGTAACAGTTAAGGATCTGAAAAGCGGTGAACCAGCTCCTGTCTGTGTTGATGCAAATGACCTGGCTGACAGGGAGAAGAAAGACTTGCTAATAGCTGTTAGCACAGAGAGCCCGGCCAATCCGCCAGTGAATTCTATTAAGCAAGAGAAATCAGGGTTTGATCCTCCAGGACAAGGAGGAAAGAAATAACTTAATTTTGCAAAGGGAAGCCTCAGGGTAACCCTAAAAGGCCCAAACCCCAATGGTATTGAGCCAATGGTGTGGCATGACAAAAATGATTGCAGATGGACACTTGCAATGGATTTGTTGTTATTGCTAATGGTAATTTTTGTAACTAATGTGTTGCTAATACCAAGAATTGTAAAAATGTACAATGTGCCTAATCTTTTGGAAAATCCCTTGAACACATCAAGAATGATGCATAAGAACACACTATGTTAAAAGACCTTGTGATACTGATATTTCAGTTAGTGCCTGTAAACAGTGTTGGAACTTTTCACAGGAGAAAAGACATTCCAGACTTGATGTGCTGTATGAAAAGGGAAACCGAGGTACACTATCATATTGCTTTCATGGCTGAATGCCAAGATTCCTACACTATGGACACCATTAATCTCTACATTGACTTGATGTTAATTGGGTTCCAAACATTTGCCAGAGCTTGTGTGGATAAAGTAGCTGTTTTCTTTAGCTCTTGGCAAGATCACATGAGACATACAGGAACCATGCTGCCAGAGCAGATCCAATCCACTATTGTTCTAACTAAGTGTTACCTTGAGTTTGTAAAGAGGTTCAATCATGTGGTTGAACATGAGTTGGGTAAACCACTTCTCTTATACATTGATACGGCTTCTAACCCAGTACAAGCTGTAGTGAGACAGAACCCAGGATGGGGAGCTCTTGGGATGCAGTCAGTGATGTTTGTGTCATCCCTTCCTGCATCAATTTTGCGTTGGGGGTGTGACGTTATGAGTGTAATATAATATCTCATTGAAAGGTGACAGGGCCAGAAAGAGTTAATTAACTCACAGACTGACCTGAGCCATGGCCGAACTTTAAATGCTGGTGAGGAAGATCTGTAAATGAGCAGAGCTTTGAAATGCAGCCGGCATTGTTAGAGAAAGAAGAGCAGGTGTTTGCTCAGGGCTTGTGATGTAAGCAAACAAGTCTTGTCTATTACTATAGCTTTCATTCAAAGATCAAAAAGGAATATTAACATTTGTGATGACACTTGAGGGAAATAGTATTATTGTCTCTATGTCTCTTTGAAGGTCGTGGTAACCTGTATCTGAACTGTTTAATGGATAAATTACCCTTTGCTAATTGCCAGGATGTTTGGGAGAAGGAGAGTTAAGCCTATTGTTTTCTCAGGCCAAAAGGCTGCTGGAAATGTATAAGAACCCTGGGACACGATCCTGCTGCATCTCAGATCTGCTTTGGGTTTCAAGAGGGGAAACCTTAAGCCACAAGGATTGAGATCCCCAGTCACTGACTGGAGTCACTCTGAATATGGACATTGGACTATAACATATGAACTATTTCTAAAAAGACTTTTGGCAACTACAAACTCACCATCTCTGCCATGTATCTGAACCTCAAGAATTGAATTCAAGTCTGTCTGTAGATTGATCTTCTAACTAACTCTCTCTCTTTTCTTTTTTAATAAATTTTAGTTTAGTTAATAAGAATTGGCTATAAGTGTGTATTTTGGGTAAGATCTAAGTTATAATTGAACCTGGGTATGTGGCTGATCCTTTGGGGGTGGGAGAGCCTTTTCTTTTATATGATGAGATAAGATTCTCAGTAATCATCATCATATCTGACAGGTGTGTCTGGACGGAGGCCTGAGGCTGGGCACTTTAAGGGAACTGCGTTGTTTGCCCTTCTAAGTAACCAGTGAGGTCCTGTTTTGTGCTGGTTGGTAAATCTAAGTATTGGAATATCCACCAGCGTTTGGGGTTTGTCTGCCCCGGTCTGTTTGCAGTTTGCCTTGATTGAGTGACCTCAGCTGGCTCCCACGGGCAGCACCGTCACAGTGACTGTCTTCAGTACAGTCAAAGGATCGAACGGTCTGCCCTGCTGGCTTGCTTCCCCACAGCATTCCTTACAGAGGGTACCTGGATATCTCCACTTTCTTTGTGGAGTGAGTTTGTAATTCAAAATCTTGCAAAATGCTGTCTCCAGTCTGTCCTTTGGGAAGGTTCTTTGTGTTTCTCAGAAGATCCTTTAAAGCTCTGCCGGGTGGGGCTGAGGCTAGTTTTAAATAAGCGCTACATGGTGGCTGAACAGTGTGTTGAGAAATAGTACAGTCAGTTACGTCACCGCACCTGGGTTCATTATGAAATATACTGAAGTGGCAGTCACGGTTATTCCTATGGTGCAGGGAAGAGGTTTGAGGTGATTCTGGTCTTCGTGCAGCAGTGTGACATACACCTTGGCAGAAGGTGAGTTCCCTGGTTATACATGTCGGCTGGTGTTGTTTATACGATTGTACAAGTTACACATCTCGTCACATGTCACTAAAATCCAATTCCTCGGCATGTCCCAGTCCCCTGGCTGCCTGTTCTGGTCCTTCTTTATCTTTGTTTTGGATACTAGTGTCACGGATTAGGGTGACCAGACGTCCCGATTTTATCGGGACTGTCCCGATATTTCCTTCTTTGTCCCGCGTCCCAACCGATGTTCGGTCGGGACACTGGACAAAAAAGCAATTTTGCCCTCCGCTCCGGCGCTCAGGCCCCCCCCCCGACTCCGCCCCCTCCTTCCCCCATTGGATCCCTCCATGGAGGGAGGAGGTTAGGAGGAGGGATGTGTGGAGGGGGATGGAGTGAGGAGGGTCGGGCAACTACCAGGAGCGTGGGAGGGGAAGGGAAAGTTGCCGCGGCTGCCGGGGGCTAGCTGGGCATGGCCCGGGCTGCGTGCGGGTAGCAGCCAGGGCTGGCTCTGGCCCGGGTGGGCAGCGCGGACCGGGGGCGTGGGCCGCCGGAGACACATGGCGAAGAGGGGCTGCGGGGGCGAGACTTGTCCCAGGCGGGGAGGCCGGCGGACAGGGGTGAGGGGCCAGCCAGGGTCCCCATAAACTTCCCTGCCGCTGCCAGGGAGCCCCGCGCCTCTCCTGCTCAGCTGCGCTCCAGCGGCTCGCCCCGCCGGGAAGGAGCCGCTGGAGTGCAGCTGAGCGGGAGAGGCGCGGGGCTCCCTGCCGGCGGCGGGACGCGACGCATGTGCCCACGGCGGGCTGGGAAAAGCCCTGGCTCCTGCCCGTTGCCCAGCCTGGAGCCCCGGGGAGCCCCTCAGGCAACCGGCCGCTGCTGTGGCTCGGCTGTGCCAGCCCCGGCCCCCTGCACTCCCGCGCCGCGCTGCCCCCGGCTCACATGCACCGCCGCTTATCGGTGTGTGTCCCCCCACCATGCCCTCTTTATCCCCAGCCCCCTCTGCATCGGGGCCAGCTTTTGCCCTGGGGTGGGCAGCACGTGCGGCCGGCGCAGCTGGGACCTGCTAATGCCCCCCACCCCTGCGAAACTGCTTTTTTTTTTTTTGCTCCGCCCCCCCTCCCTCTGCCCCCCCGCATCCCGATATTTCATCCCTGTGATCTGGTCACCCTATCACGGATCCACAGAATCGGTGCTACAGACCCAGCTTTGGAACAGTCTCTGGGACAGTAGTGTCATGGAGTGTGGGGGACCCAAGGCCCTGCACCCCCGGCTTCCTGCGATTCACCAGGAGACTCAGCCAGCCAGTAAAGCAGAAGGTTTATTTGGATGACAGGAATACAGTCCAAGACAGGTCTTGCAGGCACAGACAACAGGGACCCCCTCCGTTAGGTCCATCTTGGGGTCCCAGGGCCCCACAGCCCCCTTGGGAGGTCAGAGCCCTGTCTCCCTCCCAGCCACATCACCAGCCAGCTCTGAAACTCTGCCTTCAGCAACCCCTCCCACACCCTTTGTTCAGTTTCCCGGGCCAAGGTGTCACCT
>NW_023260489.1:47709-59680 GCF_013100865.1 Trachemys scripta elegans | reverse complement strand
GAGGAGGAAGAGGACGAGCAGGAGGAAGAGGAGGATGCAGCACACAGTGACAAGGAAGAGGAATCAGAAGGTAAAAGAACTGGGATGTTTCCCATTGTTGCCACTAGGGGGCGCTGTGCTGCAGGGAGCTGGGCAGGGCTCAGCAGGGGCACACTCCGCTGGCAGTCAGGGCTGGCTCAGTGTGGCACTAGGGGGCGCTGTGCTGCAGGGAGCACGGTGGGGGCTCAGCAGGGGGCGCTCTCCACTGGCAGTCAGGGCTGGCTCAGTGTGGCACTAGGGGGCGCCGTGCTGCAGGGAGCACGGTGGGGGCTCAGCAGGGGGCGCTCTCCACTGGCAGTCAGGGCTGGCTCAGTGTGGCACTAGGGGGCGCCGTGCTGCAGGGAGCACGGTGGGGGCTCAGCAGGGGGCGCTCTCCACTGGCAGTCAGGGCTGGCTCAGTGTGGCACTAGGGGGCGCCGTGCTGCAGGGAGCACGGTGGGGGCTCAGCAGGGGGCGCTCTCCACTGGCAGTCTGGACTGGCCCCGGTGCCCAGTATTACCAGCACATAAAGGCGGCAGGTGAGGCAGAAACCAGGCCTCTGACGTTCGATGGTTATCACAAGTCCTGGCTCCCCTCAGCCATAGTCAGAGCATGAACCCCAGTGTTCTGGCCAGATCCCCTTACTGTGCTCTGGCTCCCTCCGTCCCCTCTGTGCATCCAGCCCAACCAGGACTCTCCATCGCTTCCCCCCGAAAGATTGAATGTTTGTGTGGGGCTGTTACCCAGCTACCCCTCAGCACTGGGCTAGCCGTTCCCAGGTGGTATCACTGTTCCCAGCTGCCCCACCCCAGAGCTGGCTGCGTCACAGTGCCAAGCAAGCCATCCCTGGGCAGTGTCACTGTGCGGCTGTTCCCAGCTGCCCCGCCCCAGAGCTGGCTGCATCTCAGCAATAGATTGCTATACAGTGGGGACTGAGCTGCCCTTTGCTTTGACTAGAAGCAGCAGAGAGCGAGGACTCCTCTATATACTCCCTCTACGAGGAATCGGACGAGGACAGCGACAGTGCTTCGGACTCTGAGAGCAGCTCGTCCTCTTCCTCCTCCTCCTCGGATGAAGCTGAGAGCGTGGAGGGGACAGCAGAGGACACCATGGATGAGTCCACCATGGACAGCTGCCCCGTGGAGCCAGCAGGGAAGGAGAGCAAAGCAGAGTCCTTGGTGGGCACGGAACTGGAGAAGGTCAAAGAGGCCGCGCTAGGTACGTAGCCAATTATGTCCATCACCTCAGGAAGGGCAGGATCGTCCCCAACTGTCTGTTCCCTGGCAGAGATGGAGACACCCCATTTGCCCGTTCCCACCCGGGCAGGGTCATCCTCAACAGTCTGCTCCCTGGCAGAGATGGAGATGCCCCATCCAGGCCCATCCGCCCGTTCCCACCAGGGGCAGGGTCATCCCCAACCATCTGCTCCCTGGCAGAGATGGAGACACCCCATCCAGGCCCATCCGCCCGTTCCCACCAGGGGCAGAGTCATCCCCAACCATCTGCTCCCTGGCAGAGATGGAGATGACCCGTCTAGTAGGCGCGGAGGGTGAGAGTATGTTGTTGGAGATCGGGGATATCGTGCCATGTGTCGGGGCCCAAGGACGGCAGGATGGGGGCCATGTCGGGAAGGGGTTGAGCTGACAAAGGCTCTTCTGGCTGAGGCCTGTGGTGGGAGGCACTGAAGAGGGGCGCAATAGGGGCCAGGCCAGGAGGCAGTGAGGGGCCCTGGGTTCCATCTCGGTGTGTGGTTGGGGGTCTCTAACCCCCTGTGATCTCCCCCCTCACAGAGCCCACAGCGGAGCAGAAAGCCGCCCCCCCAGAGGAGCGTGAGGCTGAGCTGGCTCCCCGCCCCTCCTCGCCCATCCCCCTCCTGCCACCTCCCAAGAAGCGCCGGAAAACAGTCTCTTTCTCAGCCCCCAGCGAGGAGGAGGTGGCCAAGGCGGGGGCAGAGAAGGTGGCCGAAGCAGCCCCGTCCCCTCTTCCCCTTCCTCCCCTGCCCCCACCCCCTGCCGAGGAGCTAGCGCCTCCCGCAGTAGTGCCTGTGGAACCCGCCTCGCCGATGCCCCAAGTGCCCTTAGTGCAGGACACCCCCCGCCCTGCCACGCCGCCCCCTGCCCCCAAGCCTCCCTTCAGTGGGGGGCGTAAACGGGAGCCCCCCAAAGCCAGCCAAAGAACCATCAGCAACCTGCCGGCCGACCACGCCTCGCTGGTGAAGTGCTGGGCCGAGGAACCGTCTGCTGGCTGCGGACGCCGTCGCTCCCGTTCCCGCTCCTCAGAGCCCCCACGCCCCCTAGCCAGCGGGGAGGCTGAGCGGCTGCGGCTACGGGAGCAGCTGGGCGCCTCGTCCCTCCTGGAGCTGGCCAACCAGCCCGAGGCGGGTGGCGTGGACCTAGCCGTGCTGGCAGACATCGCCCTGAAGATGCCCATTGGCCGCGCCAAAGAGGAGGCCGAGGATTCGGAGGGCACGGAGACATCAGATGAGGCGGAGGAGCAGTCGCCCCCCCGTGCCCTGCCTGCACCCCGAGACAATAGCATCCTCCTGGAGCACAACTACGCCATGGCTGTGAAAGCGGCGCCCCCAGCTCCCCGGAGAGCAGCCAAGGCCGAGGAGGAGGCCCAGGGCCCAGCTGAGCTGCTGCGGGTGGATCTCTTTGGCGGGCACGTCGGGGAGGTGCTGGAGGCACCAGAGGAGGTGGTGGCGGAGGCCAGCGAGGCCAAGGCTGAGCCAGAGGTGGGCGCCCTCCTGGCACTGGCTGGGGAGGAGCGGGCCAGGAGGAAGCGACACCGAGACACAGAGGAGGCACCGGACTCCCCGGCCTCGGAGCTCTGCCCCTCGGAGAGCGAGGAGGAGGAGGAGGAGAGCGAGGACGCTGATGCCGGTGAGACGCGCCGGCGGACGCTGCGCTCCCACTCGCACAAGCCCTGGCCCCAGCCCCTGCCCTCCTTTGAGACCCGCAGCGAGTTCGAGCAGATGACCATCCTCTACGACATCTGGAACTCAGGCCTGGACGTGGAGGACATGCACTACCTGAAACTCACCTACGAGCGCCTGCTGCAGGAGGACAACAGCACCGACTGGCTCAACGACACCCACTGGGTGCACCACACCAATATCCTTACTGTGGAGTCTCTGGGGGGTGCTGGCTCCCATCCCATCCAGGACGGGGCTGGCTAGTTCAGAGGTTGGGAAGGTGAGAGGGGGCCTTTTCTGTCTAGGGAGCATTGGCTCCAATCTGGCCTCAGGTGAGGGACCTGCTGGCTCAGGGAGTGAGAAACGGGACACAGGACCTTTACCCTCTAGGGGGCACTGGCTCCCTTTCAGCTTCCTTTCAGCCTTTCAGCTAAAAGAGGTTTTAGTAGTCAGCTGGATGGCTGGTGTCCTATAGAACATGAGAGTGTGGGATCTGTACCCCGTGGCCTGAGCGGTGGGCATCCCTGTCTGCTCCTGCTGGCACAGCCTGATGCAAGTGGGCCCCCTGGCTGCCAGCCCTAGAGAGGCTGAAAGGCCCATGGATCCTGTCCCCTGGAGGGGATGAGGGATCTGGGCACGTTGATCTCTTCCAGCTGTCCTTTTCCTTAACCCCTGCTCCCACTCACCAACATCGCCAACCCCAAGCGGAAGCGGAAGTCGTCGGACCTGCGGGAGCACCAGACTGGCTGTGCCCGCAGCGAAGGCTACTACCCCATCAGCAAAAAGGAGAAGGACAAATATCTCGACGTGTGTCCTGTGACGGCACAGGAGCTGGAGGTGATGGACACCCAGGTATCAGGAGTGTCCCTGGCAGAGATGGAGACGCCCCGGGGGGCCCATCTCACCATCCCCACTTGAGGCAGGATTGTCTCGGACTGCCTGTTCCCCTGGCAGAAATGGAGACGCCCCAGTTGGGACCATCTCGCCTGTCCCCACCCAGGGCAGGTCATCCCCAACAGCCTGTTCCCCTGGCGGAGATGGAGACGCCCCAGCTGGGCCAGTCTGTCCGGGGGGCAGGATTGTCACCTGGCAGAGGTGGAGCTGCCCCAGCCAGGCCCATCTCGCCTGTCCCCACCCAGGGCAGGTCATCCCCAGCCGCCTGTCTCCCTTGCAGACATGGAGAGTGGGTGGGGGCATTTCAGTGGTTGGTGCTGTGATCCCTTTTGGGGGGACAGATGCTCTAACCCCCTCTCCTGCCGTCTCCCAGGGCACCAACCGCATCCTTTCGGAGCGGAGGTCGGAGCAGCGGCGCCTGCTCAGCGCCATCGGCTCCTCCGCCATCCTGGACAGCGACTTGCTGAAACTCAATCAGCTCAAGGTACGTGCTCAGCGCTGCGGCTCCTCGGTGGGGCAGGACTGGCTTCCCTGGCTACAGAGGGGCACGCAATGTCCTGGGAGGCACTAGGGGGCGCTGTGCTGCAGGGTGCGGGGCAGGAGCTCGGTGCAGGGACACGACTGCCCCCTGAGACCAGTGTGTCCCGGTCACACCAGTACTGTAACCCTCCTGTCCCTCCTCACTCCAGTTCCGTAAGAAGAAGCTGCGGTTTGGCCGGAGCCGTATCCACGAGTGGGGCCTGTTCGCCATGGAGCCGATCGCTGCCGATGAGATGGTGATTGAGTATGTGGGGCAGAACATCCGGCAGGTGAGTCCGGGGGTGTGGCAGTGGCACTGCTCTATTGGTGCCAGGGTGTGTGTGTGTGTGTGTGTGTGTGAGAGAAATGGACAAGGGTCAGTCCCCCAGTTGCCCTACCCCACAGGTGGTTGCATCTTAGCACCGGGTGAGCCATCTGTGTGCAGTGTCACTGTGCGGCTGTTCTCCAGCTGCCCCTCCCCAGCGTTGGCTGCAATTTAGTGCCGGGCGAGCCATTGGGGTGCAGCTGTTCCCATGGGGCAGTGTGTGGCCCAGACTCTCGGAGTCTTCACCGCTCTCCCCCTGCCCGCAGGTGGTGGCCGACATGCGGGAGAAGCGCTACGTGCAGGAGGGCATTGGCAGCAGCTACCTGTTCCGCGTCGACCACGACACCATCATCGACGCCACCAAGTGCGGCAACCTGGCCCGCTTCATCAACCACTGCTGCACGGTGAGGGGGCGGGGCTGCTGGCTTCTCGCCCTGGTGGGGAGGTGCCTGTGGGCTCAGGGAGGGGCCTTGGCGCCTGTTGAGTTGGGATGAGGGCATCTGTGCTACCCGCTGTTCCTTATCCCCTCCCGCTACAGCCAGGCCCAGATCAGGTGACTTCATGAGAGTCTGTGTACTCAGCGCCCTGGGTAGGGGTCGGAGCCACTGGGCTCCTCTGTCCATAGATCTGTTCATCCATCCACCCAGGCTCTGTCTGCTTCCACCCGTCCCTCCCTCCCAGCTCTGTGTCCTTCCGTCCCTCCCTCCGTCAGAGCTTTGTCCTTTTCTGTTCGTCCCTCGCTCGTCTCCAAGCGTGGTCTGTCAGTCTGGGCCACCCAGCTTCTATGGCCCCGCTTTACAGCTGGGGAAGCCCAGCGACTCCGTGTTCACGCTGGGAGTTAGTAGCAGAGCCAGGATTGATCCCCTATCTCCTGGGTCCCTCCCCTCTGTAGCTTGTGTACTTATGAGAGCAGGGCTCGAGGGCACTGCAGGTGGGCTCTCCATATCCCCCCGGGAGGGCCCATCCAACTGGGGGGAGCTAAGGGGGTGGATAACGTGGCTGTCGCTCACCCCACTCCCTGTATCCCTCAGCCCAACTGCTACGCCAAAGTGATCACCATAGAGGCTCAGAAGAAGATCGTCATCTATTCCAAGCAGCCCATCAGCGTCAACGAGGAGATCACCTACGACTACAAGTTCCCCATCGAGGAGAACAAGATTCCCTGCCTGTGCGGCACAGAGAACTGCCGCGGCACCCTGAACTGAGAGCCGTATTTATTGTGTTCCCTGCCCCATCCTCCGGCGCCTTAAGAGCTCCACGTGGCCTGGTAATGGGGCCCACGGCCAGTCGGTTCTCTGCCAGGATCCGCCCTCCTCCCGGGGAAGCCAGGTCCGGATTCAGGTTGCCTTTAGTGACCCCCGCCCCTTGCAGATTGGCTCCAGAGCCAGCGGTCACAACGTTTCGGCATGAGCTGAGTTGGAAGCAGCTTTGCCCAGGCAAGACTCGTTCCTTCCCCGCCCATGACTCCCAGCATGCAGCTCTGCTTAGGACCAGGGCGCTTGACCCAAATCCCCAGGATGCTTTGGGGGCAGCGGAGCAGAGTGCATGCTGGGAGCGGAGCTACCCTCTTTCCATCACAGTTGGGAGTTTTGCTTTGCATTTATATTCCCTGCCTCTGAAGAGGAATTCGGGTCCTTGCCTGCAGGACCCCTCCCTTCTCCCCTGTCCTCCTGCTTGATGGACACCTGTCGCCACCCGGTTGTCAGGGGAAGGGAGCTGAGCATGGTGGGAAATGCCATGGTCTTGCCATTGGCGTGACCATAGTACGCAAGCAGCTGAAAGCACCAGTAATGTATCTAATCACCCAGGGGTCGGAGTCCAAAACATTAGAGCCTGAAGCAGACTCTTCCTGTCCCTCCATCTGTTGTCCCTGCTGCTCTTCACACCCGTACCAGGTAGTTCCCGAGCGCCCTCTACGGCAGGGGAGGATCTGTTTAGCAGGGTCGGGTTTTTACTGTTCTGTTCCCCCTCTCATCAGTTTTGTAACAGGTGCCACTCCTGATTCACTCCACTATGAACACAGCCTCCACCCTTTGATTACAGTGCCTCGCAAAGTCCCGCACCCCTTTAGCATTAATGCCCTGATATTTCTGTGGAGAAATCTTTCCCTCTGGACAAAACAAAACTACCCAGTCCCCTCTCAAATATAACAGAATCAATCAGATCACTTCATCTCCGTATCCTGCTGCCAATCAGTGTGTGCCCCTCCCCCCCCCCCGACATATTAAAAAATAAAATAAAAACACAAGTAGATAATAATAAAGGGGCTGGATTCTCCTCTCGCTCACCCTGGTGTCGCTCGGGCAGAACGTATCTCCAGCGTAAGCCGAGACCAGAATCAAGACCCCCTGTTAATTTTTCTTTAGGAGAAGAAAGTTGTGTATATATTCCAGATGGACTGGCTGTTTCTTGTAGAAACACACAAAAGTTATTGGTATGTAAATATTCTTTTTATTATTTTTTCCCCTCTTCCGACTAAAAAAGAAAAAAATGGTTGTAAATAACAGCTATCTTTTTTTCCCCTCGCCCCAATTTAATTTCCTTCGATGCGAAGTTTGCTTTATTATCCCTGGGGTGAAAACAGAAAGCCCTTTATGGATGGGCACTGGAGAAAATATAGTTTGTTGAGTTGCTTTTTTTAACGGGAGTCGGTTCTGAAAGATAGGAAAACAGGAAATCTGGCTTGTGGATATGGTGCCAACCTTGCCCCAACTTTTGTGGTGGTGTTTGTGAGTCTCAACCGGACGCTGGTTGGGATGGTGGCTTTGTTTTCAAAAGATGAACGCTCCTCCCCGGTGGATTTTGTCAAGGTGGCTGGACTGTCTGGGGTCCAATCTATGAGATGTTGATTTGCCTTCAACTGTGTTTTGATGGGATTTTGTTTGAGAAGGCAGTTAAATTCCTGTCCCTGTTTCTGAGCTTTGGGCTCTTCTGTGCTAAAGCGTAAATCACCAGATCTTGTTTGTTGTTGCATCTGCCTTTTTGAGGTTTGGATTATCCACACCTACACTTCCATCCCCAAATTCTCTTCTCGTTTAGTTTTGCGTTCACCTCAGATTATCCATGTATCCATCCGCAAATTCTCTTCTCTCATCCACAGGGCCGATCTAGATGCCAATACATTGCCCTTCCTATACGGGACTCCGAGATGTAAAGCCAGAGCTGAGATCGACAACCAAATTGTCACCCTTAGCGCTGTTCTCCTTTGCCAGCCAAGTATCCGCTTTTCCAAAATGGCTAGTGATTTTTGGAGTGGCTAGCTCGAGATTCCACACAAATAGCTGGCTTCCGGGGGGCAGATAGTTACCATTTCCTGAAAGTCAGGCCCCTTTCAGGTGTCCGTGTGGGCACCCCAGAAATAGCCGTGTCTGAAGAATCAAGGTTGTTCTTTCCTCAAGTCTGCTTCAAAAGCTTTTTGTCTTGAGCTCAAATCTTTCTCCTGATGACCGTCAGAAGAAGGCCTCAACATCTCATGAGATTGAACCGCTGAACCTTGGCTGTTGGAAACCTTCCTGGCTTTGATTGGAAACTGCTTTGCCTCTGCCATCATGTCACCATGCTGGGAAAACACAGCTGTCGGCAGCTGTCTCTGTCCCCCGGAGAGTTTTTAGCAAATGAAATTGAACTGGGTAACGGTTCATCTGAGATGGGCAGTGGGAGAATCTTGGAGTAAATCCAGAGTGACTCCATTGAGTTTTGCAGGGCTATGGCCAAATTCGGATCCCAGTTACACCAGTCTGAACCTGGAGAGACTCCATTAAAGTCACTCCAGATTTCCTCTGGTGTAACCAACTTTTGTTGGAATCAGTGGAATCAATTGCAGATTCACACTGGCATCAACAGATTCACTCTGGATTTATTCCTGGAGCAGAATCTGCCCCTTCCTGTAAAGTGACATTTGTGACCGATTTATTGCTTGCTGAATCGTAACTGAGTGTGTCTCTTGTCCAAACTCCGCCCCGTGCACGGTGAAGACATCTAAACCTGCCGTCCCCCCTGCAACTCGCTAGATAGAAATACACCAGCCATGGGCTATAGACTCGAACCTCTTAACCCACTGAAACTGGCAGTTTCCTCTGTGTATTATTTAATTCAACTTTAATACAGTGCACAACTTTTCCTCCCAATGAGATCCTCTTGGACATCGATTTTCCCTCTTGGGCGTGTAGGAGACTAGAAGGAAAGTCTTGTTTTTAAAACGTTACACTCAAGCGCCAATGAAACTCATGTCTCTGATATGTCCCCTCTTTCGAGCGGGCTCTAAGCTAGGAAGCAATCTCTGTAACGCCTGCGATACGGGGCATTTAACATGTGCCTAACAACTCAGAACTCCCCCAATTTGAAGCTGGTTTACCGATTTTTAAACCCACCAGCCCCTTGTGTTTTTTTTTTTTTTTTTTACCGTTTCTGTCTGCAATGGGTTTGTAACTTGCCTCATTTTCTCAGCATTGATTTTAATCTCTGGGCTCGCTTCTAACTTTTGGTGTCGGAGCAAATGTTTTTGCCACTCCAGCTCCGCACAGGTGTGGGGAGAATGGGGACCTCCTGTCAGCTCAGAAAGCAAGATTTCAGGCCCTTGCTCTGGAATATGCATATTAGCCAAGGCTTTTAGGCTAGTCTCTCAAGCTTTTCAAAGCTCCCGTGGTCACTTAGAGACGCACAGGTCCAGATCCTCGACAGTATATAGACGTCTAACTCCGTTGACTTCGGTGGGTGTGGGCCACAGCTCCTGTTTCTCGTTGGATCTCGGCGATCCCTGCATCTCTCCAAAGCAGACCACGAGATTGAGCTTCAGTGATAAATGGGAGTCGGGTTTCTAAATGGCCCTGGTTGGAAAGACAACCCGGCACTGAGGAGTCGGCTTTTGAAAAATCACAGCTTCACCTTTTGCTCCACAGCTCATCCAGGAGGGAGAAAATCAATTTCAAAGCCCATCTACCGTGGGGAATATCTGTCCTGGTAGCTGCCCATTCAGATCTCTGCCAGGCGTGAATCACCCTGTCATCTGACCCCACCAACTGATCTTTTTTCTTTTTGTTTAGTCAACACCTCTTCTTGATTTAATTCCAAAGCCACAAACTCTTCCCCTCTTAACTCCCCAGCCACCCCCCATGAATGGAAAGCGATGCCAGCCCATCTGATGGACTTTGATTTAAGAGTCAACCAGGCCTGTGTCTTGTCTGCAGCCCGACATGTCTCAGACCTCGTCCGTTTCCATTGAAACTCACCAACCGTAGGTTCAGCAATCGCATTAAGTAGGTCTCTTAAACAGACGCCTGTCAGCTGAGTTTTCCTTCCCTTCTGCCTTTGGATCTCGTGGGTATGGGAGGCTTTGGGAGCTCTCTTCTCCCGTCTCAACTGAACCGTTGCTTTCTTGGAAGGAAACCCCAAAGAAGGAATCCTGCGCCAGGTGGGGGCACAGAGAGTAGCCAGAACTAGACGTGGATGCAAAGCAGTTTCCAATTATCTCTGTCCAAGCGTCTGAGCCGAGAGAAACCAGATCAGAAACTCAGATGGGAGAAAAGATCACCCCCTACCTCGGTGTCAGACAAAACCCCACTCAGAACCAACTCCCAGAGCTCTAGGGTAGGTCAAAAAACACCCCCCAAAAGTTCCCCCTCTCTCCGTGTGTGTGTGTTGTCAAAGATCTCTCCAGCTGGGGGAGCTGAGCGGCTCAGAGAGTGAAGAAAACAGACACATTCCCCTACCCCTTCTTCACCAAAGTACGAGCGACCTCTCTCCGCGCTATCTTTAATTTGCTGTCCTCGGTTTCCTACTGTACATATGTTAATACGTTGTGGATTCAATACTTGGTGCCAGACAAGCACATTTTTATAAATGTCATTAAACTTTTATTGTAAAAAAAAAAAAAAAAAAAAAAATACAGACACCCAAACGGGGGTTATTTATATTTGTTCTTATCCTGGTTGTGGGTCTCAGGTTTTCGTGTGTGTCTCTCTCGCCCCTGACATCTGTGAGAGAGAGAGAGACTGTGTGTGATTGGCTGTTTTTCCAATCTCGACCCAGGATTGGCTGGCTGAGGGGTGGGGAATGGGACATGGGGCCTTTACCCTCTAGGGCAGGGGCGAGCAAACTTTTTGGCCTGAGGACTGCATTGCGTTTCGGAAATTGTATGGCGGGCCGGTTAGGGGAGGGGGCCCCCACCGCCTATCTGCCCCCCCGCCCCGGGACTCCTGCCCCATCCACACCTCCCTGTCCCCTGACCATCCCCGGACTCCCGCCGCCCCATCAAACTCCTCCTCTCATTCCTGATGGCCCCCCCCGGGACCCCTGCCCCATCCAACCACCTCTTCTCCCTGTCCCCTGACTCCCCCGGAACCCCTGCCACCCCATCCACCCCCCCTTCCTGACTGGCCCCCTGAGACCCCTGCCCCCATTCAACCCTCTGTTCCCTGCCCCAACCCCTGTCCACACCCCTGCCCCCTGACCACCACCCTGAACTCCACTGCCCTCTAGCCAAGCCCCCCGCTCTTCCCCCTTACCATGCTGCCCATAGTTTGCCTACCCCTGCTCTAGGGGGCACTGGCCTCGATCCAGGCCCAGGCCAGGAGACTGGCTTGCTCAGGGGGGCAGGAATGGGACATGGGGACTTTCCCCTCGAGGGGGCACCAGCTCCAATCCAGCACCAGGAAGGGGGACTGGCTGGGTCTGGGGGGTGGGGAAAGGGCCAGGGCCTTTTCTCCCCTAGGGGGCGCTGGCTCTGATCTGGCACAAGAGCTCACCCCGATACCCGCCCACGCCCTGCTGGTGGCAGACAGGCACCAGGGCTGGCTGGCGAGCCCAGAGGTTTGCAAGCGAAAGTGTCTCAGAGTGTGAAAGAGGAACCGGGGGGGTCTGGTTACTGGCTCCTTGCGTCACCTCCTGCTGGGGAGCAGCGCAGGCCGGTAAGGTAAGAATCCAGCCGGCTCTGCCCTGTGCTGGCACGGAGCCCCTGTGGGGCTGGAGCTGGGGGATCCCTGCTGGAATGGGTATTGCCACCACTCCCTGCACTGGGAGGGGAATGGGGTCTAGGGGGTTAGAGCGGGGGAGCTGGAACCCAGGACTCCTGGGTTCTATCCCTGGCTCTGGGAGGGGAGTGGGGGCTAGTGGTTAGAGCAGGAGGGGGCTGGGAGCCAGGACTCCTGGGTTCTATCCCTGGCTCTGGCAGGGGAGTGGGGGCTAGCAGTTAGTGGGGCTGGGCTAGGAACCCGGACGCCTGGCTGCTCTGGCCTGAAGCTGCCCCTCACCCCTCCTCTCTCTGTTGTCCCCCGTCCCCCGGTGCAGGTATCTCGGTGTTCACA
>NW_023260489.1:0-18097 GCF_013100865.1 Trachemys scripta elegans | reverse complement strand
TGAGCTAGGAACAGATGTTCCAGCGTTTCCTGCCCTGGGTGGGAAGGGCGAGCAGGGCTGAGCTGTGGGGGGCAGGGCTGGGAGAGCAGGGGGCTGCGAGTCGGGACTGAGGGGCACCAGCAGAGCTTTGGGGGTAGAGATCAGGGCTTTGGTCTATGCTGCGGGGAGCAGGGCAGGGCTCAGCAGGGGGCGCTCTCCCCTGGCGGTCAGGGCTGGCCCCAGTGCCCCATTAGGGGGCGCTGTGCTGCAGGGAGTGGGCGGAGCTCGGTCGGGGGCGCTCTCCCCAGCAGTCTGTGCTGTGGTTGCTCCACCCCAGAGGCAGCTGTGTTTGCACAACGGGCGAGCGCTGCCTGCAGGGGAGCAAGGCAGGGACGAATGTTAGGGGCTCAGTCTGTGGCACGGAGGGGGGCGCTCGGGAGACCAGGCCGCTCCGGGAGACAACAGGCCTTCCCGGGCAGAAACAGGCTAATGCAGCCCCTGCCAGATGTGCTCCCAGGCGTGACTGGCTGAGCATATGTCACCCTGACCCCAAGGGGATTGTTCTAACGAGATTGGCCTGTAAGGAGCAGGGCTTATCCTGCCCTGCGCGATTAGCCACTAATCGGCTTAGAGACAGCCCACTCGGCTGCTTGGTTGCTAACAGATTCAGCTGTGTGGGCCCTGCGTATCAGCTGGATGCAAATGCCTCCTCTGGCACAGCGCCCCCTAGTGCCGGGGCCAGCCCTGACTGCCAGGGGAGAGCGCCCCCTGCTGAGCCCCCGCCCCGCTCCCTGCAGCACGGCGCCCCCTAGTGCCACATTGGGGCCAGCCCTGACGGCCGGGGCAGAGAGCACCCCCGGCTGTGTAGAAGCAGTGCTGCCCCCTGCTGGAGGGGCTCGGGGCCCTGCGTGTTTGTGGCTCTCCCCACCTCGAGACGCCCTGCCCTGGGCCCTCTTTCCTGGGCGCGATGGAGTGGGGAGGTGGCTTGTCCCCCGGGGTTAGCTAGACAGACAGGCAGCTCAGAAGGAAGGTCCTCTCCCCGGGGTGTGTGTGTGTGTGTGTGTGTACACGACTGACCGCAAAGCGACAGCACATGTAGAGGGAGAGACTGATGGAGGGGGAGGCCCCTCTGTCATTTGAGGCTCTCAAAGCACCCGACACACACAAAAGAATGACCTCTCCCAGAGCTGGAGAGAGAACCCAGGAGTCTGGACTCCCAGCCCCCCCTCTAACCCACCAGACCCCCCCACTCCTCTCTCGGAGAACCCAGGTGTCCTGATCCCCCAGCCATCCCGTTTTAACTCACTCAACCCCTACACTCTCAGAGAAAAACAAGAAAGACCTGACGGTGAAAGCGACACACAGAAAGATGTTCAGACACCAACAGAGAAGCACAGGACCAGAAGGGTGGGTGGGGATATCATTAGTTACACTATGTGGGGGGGGGAGGAGGTGTCAACCTTTTCAGCTCAAGACCCCTTTTCTTGGCTTTAGCTGGGGGAAGGAGGTCTGACCCCCCCCTCCCCCATGAGTCCGGTGTGTGACCCCCCCTCCCTAGTCAATACCCCCACCTGTATGAAAACCTATAGAGAGATCGGTGGTGAAGGCCCGGCCCTGATTCCATCTGGTGATGCTCGGCCAAGGCAGGTGTGAAATCGGGCTGACGGGGGTCTGCAGGCTTGGCCCGAACGGTGGCACAGGGTGGGCCACGATGGGGCCCAGAAGGGACAGCTGGAGAGGAAGAGGTGACAGGAACTGGTTGAGGTTAGAGAGAGGTGGAGAAAGAGAAAGAGAAAGCGGCAGGGAGCCGAAGAGAGACTGAAAAGTACAAGGAAGCTCTAGAGAGTCGAAGATCGTCAGATAGAAAGTTGGAGAGGAAGTTCTAGAGAGTTGAAGAGAGTCAGGTAGAAAGAGAGCCGGACAGTTGTCAAGAGCCGAAAGTTGTGGAGAGCCCAAGAGGAAGTTGTTCGGAGCGGCAGCACGTCAGACAGAAAGGCGCAGAGATCTAGACAGAAAGTTGTAGAGAGCTAACGCAACAAAAAGCCACCACAGAAACCATGAGAACCAAAGGAAAACAGACGACAACAGACAACAGGTGCTTTTTGAGTCTTTTTTTTTGAACCCACACAGACTTAAATTTTTTTTCTTTGTTTCATTCATTCATTGTTTTTGCTTTTTTTTTTTTTTCTTTCTCTTCTCGTTCCAGATGAGAGCAGAACACAAGGCAGAAGAAAAACGGGCACACACCACAATCTCAAACCAGGTTTGGTTGTTTGTTTTTTTTGTCATTTTTTTATGTTTTAGTTGTTTTTTTTTTTCATTAAAACATGCAAGCATTTTTTTTTCAAACCCGTGAGACAAAAGTTTTGCAGAGAAAAAATATTACAATTCCAGTCAGGCCAGGGATTAAGTCCTAAACCTTCCACAGGAGATGAAAAGATCTTGCGGCTCTTTCCTGGTTTTCTTTTTTAGCATGGATTTCATCTGATAAATATTCATGCTTGCTGAGACAAATTGTGTGCTCCTAGCAAATTCTAGTCTATCGTCATTTTGCTGCAATGAACGAGATGAAGAATGATTCTTTTTTCTTTTTAGTGTTAATTCCACCACAATATTTGAGCCCTCAAATATTTATTCTTACAGAGACAAATTGTTTGGTCCTATGGGACTAAATCCTAATCTAGTTTGCTGGTGGAAGAGTTGTACTGGGATGAATCTGACCGTTAATTTGAAGGAGGTATAAGTGTGATCTTCCCCCGATTTGGTAAATTCTGAAGTCTAACCCTTGCTGGTGAATCTTCATCTTTTTCTAGGGGACAGGGAAGTTCAACCTGATATTTTTAAGCCACAGTTGTGCTAGATTTGATTGCATGTTATCTCCAAGAGGCAAAAGGGGGCCCAGCACTGAGAGGTGAAACCTGACAAATTCAGACCGAAAACAAGGGACACATTTTTCACGGCAGGGTGGCCAACTCTTTTTGTTCGCACTCTCACGACAGCTGGCACTCGTTCTAAAGCCCCAGTGTCGTGTGATGACGGGGGAATCTCAGCTGTCAAACTGTTGTTTAAAATCCAAGTTTTGAGTTGACAGAAACGCCCCAAAATGCAGTGTTAGCAAAATGGAAGGCCGATAACCTAACATTTGGTATATTTTAAAGCTGATCTCCTGGGCTTTCAAGGCTCAGCGTCAGCAACATGAAAGATGCAACAGATTCTCCATTGCTTGGCATCATTGAGCTTGACATTGGCTGTGTCTCCACGGGCTACCCTCTTGCTCAAACTCAAGGTAATGCAGGAATCATGGGGGGAGGTGTGTGTGTGTGGGGGAAATTCTCTGGGTTGTGTCAGACTGGATGATCTCTTCGGGCCTTTAATGTCTAATGAAATGAAACGTCTGCATTCTGCATATACATAATCAAACTATCTGAAAAGCCTGGCTGGTGAGTCTATGTTAGCAGAGCCACGCCTGGAGTTAAAAGATTTGGGTTGTTTTAAACCATTACCTTGCTAAAGATGTGCTTTAGACAAATGTATATCACTGGTTGAAGTTCAGGGTGAAACTCTCTGGCTTGTGCTATGCAAGAGGACAGACGAGAGAGCCCGCTTGAGTGGGGGAAGGTTTAGCAGTTAGCCGCTGGCTTTAACGAAGCACATTAGGACAGACATTGAAAACCAGAATTATCGGACAATTCATTTGCTTTCGAATGGAAAAAAAAAAAAAAAAAAACAGACGGAAGGAAAAAAGACTTCAAACAAATAGATTAAAAAATCAGAAGCAAATGCCCAGAAGTGACTCTCAAATGCTCTGTGAACAGGCTGGGGGTGGGGGGGAAAAGCGCATTCAAAGGGAAAAAAGCAACTCAGCAGGCAAAAGGAAATGACCCGTCGTGCTCCTCAGTTAATATTTACACACAGGAGAAGGGATGGAAAGAACGAATGGCAAAACAGACCCAGAGGAAGGGAAGGGGGGGGAAGGTGTTCCTGTTAATGAATGGGGCCTGGGATCCTGCTGAAACTGACGCGCCGGCTGAAACCGACTTGCCCGTTGAAACTGACGGGGCTGTGAATGCCTTTAACTTGATGCACGTGCTTAAATCTGAAGCCACGCATTGTTCTCGTTAAGTCCTTCGCTAAAGCAAGCCAGCCCATGGACCCTGACGAATCGACGCCCGGCCCAGATTTATACGAAGCAGCCAAGGGCGCATTGAGTCTGATCCGAAGGCAGAGACGCTCCGAAAGGAAGCGGTGGATTGGCCCGAAACGTCAGCTCTAGACCGGCTGCGCCAACCAGCCGCAGGTTCTCAGGCTCTGGGCAGGGATCAGACGCGCCGCTCGAAAGCCCATGAACTCTTCCCACTCGTCGGCAGGTCGGCATCTCAAAGGCAGGCTCACGTGCCATGCTGAGCAGGGATGGATTTGGGCGCACAGAACCGGAGAGGCGATGCCAGCAAATCCATCCCATTCGTGCTCTGGCCAGCTGCGTGGCTGACTCCGCACCCGCATGCACAAAGGCGAAGCCTGTCATGTGTTTATAAAATCCAGATCCTCGACTGGGCTTCAGCTCATTTCCACGGACTTCAAGGAAGTCAGAGGCCTAAACAGCGTTGGTGATCAGAGCCATCAGTCATCCCCACGCTGGCTGCTTTGTTAAATCCAGGGCCCTGCATAGATCTGTTGGCGTTCATGGGCGCGCCTCACACGGATGAGGTGACAGGGTCAGGAGGGCGTCTCCTGCGGGGGCCAGGCCTGGGTCCGGTATTAGCCCAGCGAATGACTTGGCTAATGGGGTGGAGAGGGCACTATTCAATTTGCAGATGACCCGAGCAGGGAGGGGTGGCAAGCCCGTGGGAGGACAAGATTCGAATTCAAAATGCCCTTGATGAATAGGAGAATTGGTCTGTAGCCAGCACCGGGAGGTTCGATACAGACGCGTTCAAAGTACTTCACTTAGGAAGGAAAAAATCGAACTCATCGCTACAAAACGGGGACTAAGTGGGTAGGGGGTCAGATGGCTAGAAAGGCTCTGGGGGTGACAGTGGGTCACAAATTGGAGCTGAATCAGCAACAGGATGTAGTTGTGAAAAAATGCGAATGACAAATATCATTCTGGGGTGTATGAACATGTGTGTCGAAGGTACATGCGTGTCATAGGTACATGTGTGTCGTAGGGTAAGACACGGAAGGTGATTGTCCCGCTCTGCTCAGGCCTCAGCTGGAGTCCTGTGACTTTAGGGGACAAATTGCAGAGAGTCCAGAGGAGAGTAACAAAAATGAGAAAAGGTTTAGAAAACCTGACTTACGAGGGAAGGTTATGGGTTTGTGGAGTGAAATCCTCCTCCTTGGATCCTCAGGGGGAAGGATGCTGGTTTTTGGGGTGCTCCCGGGGTGCCTGGCTGAGCTGGGGGCTAGAGAAGAGGGGTGATATGTTCTTCACCCTGTGGGCGGAATTATATCTGCCCCGCATGTACCCTGTCCATGAGGAATGAAAGCAGCTCCCCACCTTCACAGCTGTGGAAGGTGAGTTCATTTGTTGGGGTTTGTATCAAGCTGGCCATGAAGGGGTGTGTGTCTGTGTCTGTGTGTGTGAAATGCTGCCCCCTGCTGGAGGAAATCAGGCCTCGGGTGTGCAAACCCACACTTGCGTTTTGCACGCCGCCCCCCGCACAGAATCGGTTCACTGTACGGGTGGGCGGGTGCGTTTGCACCACCGCTCACTATTGTACATCCTCAGCTCACTATGTACGTGTGGTTGTGTGTGATGTGTTGCTATTTATCTGACCAAAACTAGCTCACAGCTCTGATCTGGAACTAAACATTGGTTCCTCTCAGGTCTAGAGAGAGGGAAGGAAAAACTCTTTCGATCCAAAATGGAGCAAATAATAGGGGATGGGGATGGGAAAATAGAGGAGCGATAAATCCAGACAGGATCCCAGGTCATGCGGTGACTGGAAAACAAATTTATTTTGGCAGTTCTTTGATATGTTTTCAAGCAGTGAAAGGAGGGACATGTTAGTGGTTTTTTTTTTTTTTTAGTTCATTTGTCTTTTTAAAAATGTTTTAATGCCACAGAGACCGAAAAGGGGCAGAGGAAGAGAACGAAAGTGGAAACAGGAAAGGGAGGAAGGAAAGAAAAATGAAGACGTTATTTGTTTGTTTGTTTCTTAGCAAACACACCACAGATTACAGGAAAACAGCCCACACGGAAACAATACACAGCTCAATACCCGAAAAGGGAAGTCGAGGGACATTGACAACTTGGTAGGAATTTTTCTCCCGCATTTGTTTTGTTTTTTAGTCCTTTTTTAACGACTTTTTTTTTGTTCACTTTTGTGTTTTGTTTAAAAAAGATCAAAAAATCTAAGTTTGATTTGTTCTTTTTTTTTTCTTTTTCGGAAGGTGGGCTGGGAATGCAGACACGGTGGAATGGAGGTTGTGTAGGTAGGTACAGGGATTGTGAGCGCACACACAGAACACATACTATATATCACGGCTAGACCCTGGGGCCAAGCCGCAGCTGATATGAATTGTTAGTGGTCCTAAATCCATGGAACTGTCATCATTTGTACCAGCTGTGAATCTGGCTCTGTGTGTTTGTGTGTGTGTGTGTGTGTGTGTGTGTGTGTCTAGTATATTTTGACACGCTATACATAGGTATATAGTATATCTGTGATACATGTATGTATACATAGTTACACACATATATAGTATAGCTACTATATATATGGGAATGTAGATATATACTTATACATGAAAGGACACACAGAGGATATTTTATATATATGTGTGTGTGCATATATATGCATATATAAAGGTAGATAAACATCTATAGTAAATTTACTATATATGTATGTGTGTATTTATTTATATACAACATATATATATATATATTATACCCACAGTAAATATATAATGCATATATTTTTATATAAAGATAGATATAGACATGTATAGTATATTTCCTATATGTATGTATGTGTGTGTGTGTATATATAAATCTAAATATCTACACATATATCTATGTATCTATATCTATATATGATATGTAGATATTATATATGAGATATAGATATAGTAAATATACATATTGTACATGTATTATATATGTGTACTTATATTTATAAATACATATATATGCACACATACAGATATGTAAGAAATATACTGTCTATACACAAATAAATATGCTGTAGATGTCTTTATGCATCTTTATTTATATATACAAATATAAACATAAATATTAAATATCCTATAGATGTGTGTATTTATCTTTAAATATAAATATATACACTCAGACATACAGATATATAGGAAATATAATATAGATGTGTCTGTATATCTATACTCATAGACACATACACAGTAAATATGCTGTATATGTGTGTATCTTTATATATCTTTTTATATATATATACACATAATATAAATATTAAATATATGATAGAGGTTTAATTAAATATACCATATTTAATATTCGTGTTTATATACACACATCTATAATATATTTAATACAGCCACATATACAGACATCTATAGTATATTTAATATTTGTATACACACACACATATATAAAATATATATATATATATACACACACATCTATAGGATATTTAATATTTGTTTACACACACACACACACACATCTATAGGACATTTAAGATACAAATATACACATATATACACACATGCACATCTATCTATCTATCTATCTATCTATCTATCTGGGTACATATACATACACATAGCCTCCAATATATTCTCGCACCCACTGGACCAGATCCCCGGCTGGTATAAAACTACTATCACTTCTTTGCCTTCAGTGGAGCAAAGTTGAATGACACCAGCGGGGACCTGGCCCCATTCCATGCCCACCCCGCTTGTATAGTATATTTGGTGTGTTTGTATGTGCTCTGCACTGCACAACGCTCCTCACTCTTCTCCCCGATCTAGACCGGATGCCCCCCACTCCCAGTCAGAGAGCGGTCCGGTGGGACCCACCTCAAATTCAGCAGGTTGTCTCTCTGTGAGCAGGATTTAGCTACGGCTACACCGACAGCTGAGTCTATAGTCACTGAGCGAGACACTCACACACACATATATCGTACACACCGTAGGTATCGCCATCTAGCCACCTAGCCACAGGATAGCGTTTTATACAGCGTAACTAGAACTAAATGGGGATATAATATTTGAGATGTTTACAATGGTGTTGGCAAGCCATTGTTACTGAAGACTACCATAATATTTTTCTCAAAGAGATGCTATTTGGATATCCATTTATATATATATATATATATATATATACACACACACACACACACACACACACACACACACACACACACACACACAATCACAAATATATCTATATGCACACACACAATCACAAATATATATATATATAAATTGTCGGAGAAAAACTTCCACAACATACATACACACACACACACACACACACAATCACAAATAAATAAATAAATACACACCTATGCATATAGCTAGATACACATATGTTAATGTATACTATATGCAGCATGCAGAAATGTGTTGTGTATAGCGTGTGTGTGAATACACACACATGTATATAAATAGAAATACACACACATATTGTGTGTGTGTGTGTGTGTGCGCGCACGCCCCCACGTATGCTATAAAACACAACAGCGTGACACAGTAGTCAGGAAGACGACCTAGCGGGTAAGGACGAGGTGCGGGGACAGAAGTACGTCACCCCATTGCGGGGACATTGGAAAGTAGGTTCCTGGGCAGCCGATGGTCAGGGATGGTTGTGCCCCAGCTGGCTAGATGGGTCCTGATGGGGTGTCTCCTCATGGCCTGACCACTGATCACTCCTCCATCTGGGGTGAGGGACCAGCCACAGTCCCCCCCATGTGGTTTGGAGCAGTCTATGCCCTTCCTCTCTGCCTGTTCCCTCCCCACGCCAACGCTCACAATGGCGTTTGGCCACAAGATAGTTCCACCATAGGGTGCCTTGAAGACTGTTAATACCCAGGTGTGGCTGACATTGCTCTGGGATAACTCCTCCCTCCCAACCCCCCCCTCCCTACAGCATCCCAGAGTAATTGCCCCAGATACTTGTAGGAATACTCTGGTGTACTAGAGTAATGAACCCCAATACGATAGTGACATGGCAGTGTTTGGGGCTATTACTCCAGAATGCTGCAGTGTACTTTGGGAGGACTAGCAGTTGGAGATACATTATTATTCTAGTATTTTTATCATGGCATACTTGGGAGCCATAAATACTCCAATTTCTTTAGTATTTTACAAGGGTATATTTGGGACTGGTTATTACTCCACATTACTCCATGATTTTCTGAGGGTGTGTTAGGGAGACACTATTACTTTAAATTACAATAGTATTATTATAAACATGTATTTGGGAGCCTTATTGCTCTAGGTTACTATTCTTAGAGAAGCATCTTTTTTTAAGAAAATCAGAATAATCTAGAGTACTATTTGTTTCCAAAGTGTGTTTGGAAGATATTATTACTCTAAATTAGTCTAGAAGTGTGTTTGGGAGCCACTATTAATTAGCTTACTATTTATAGAGGTTTAGTGTATACAAATGCTAGCATAATCTTGAGTGAGAATAGTTTCCAAACTGTATTGGCAAGCTATGGTTACTCTAGATTACTCTAGTATTCTTACAGAAGTGTGTTTTGGAGTCATGAGTACTTTATATCATTGTAATATTTTATAAGTGTTTTTTTTTCAGGGAGCCATTAGTACTCAAAATTACTCTAGTATTCTTATAAGAGTGTGCTTGAGAACCATTATTACTCTAGATTACTATCAAATTTTTCCAAGGCTATATTTAAGTGCCACTATTACATTATATTCCAGGGTCTTTATAAGAGTGCCATATTTGGATATTCATTATTACTCTAGACTACCACAGTATTTTGCAGAGGTATACTATTTGGGATCCAGTATTGCTTTAGATTACTGCAGCAATCAAATATAGCCAGGATTACTCTAGATTAGTCTCACATTTCTATAACTGTGCAGTATTTGGACATCCGTTATTACTCTAGCATTTTTATAACAGGTATAGTATTTGGGGAGCCATTATTGCTTTATAATATTGTATTATTTTCTCCAGAAGAACAATATTTCAGCATGCACTATTACTAGATATTGCCTCAGTATTTTCCTTAAGGGTGAATTCTTTGGAAAACAGTAACATTCTAGAGTACTGCAGTATCTTTTATAAGGGTGTAATATTTGGAGGGCCAGTATTACTGTAGTATACTATAGTATTTCCCCCCAAATATAAAATAAAAAGGTAGAGTATTTAGACATGCATTATTAATTTACAGTAATCTAGCATTTTTATAAGAATGTTTTATTAGGAAAACTACCGTTCCTCTGGAATACTGTCGTATTTTTTAGCTATGTATTGCTTGGCTATCCAGTATTACTTTAGGTTTCTGCAATATTTTTTCAGGGGCATAATATTTGGACATCCCTTATTACTCTGTACTATAACTGTATTATCCGGAGAGCGCTTACTAATATACTCTAGTGCAATATTTTTATATGAATGTAGTATTTAGGTTTCATTGTTACTAAATATTCTATTCCAGGGGTTCTCAACCTTTTTCTTTCTGAGGCCCCACAAACATACTAGAAAAACTCCAATAACTGATTTTCTGCATATGAAAGCCAGGACTGGCATTAGGGGATAGCAAGCAGGGCAGTTGCCCAGGGAGTAGCGTGAAGCTAAGTTTCTCAGGCTTCTGCTTTAGCCCCAGGTGGCGGGGTTCAGGGCTTCAGCCCCATGCAGTGGGACTTTGGCTTTCTGTCCTGGGCCCCAGCAAGTCTAACCCTGGTCTAACCCTCTGAAACCTGCTCGCGGTCCCCCAGAGGGCCCGGACCCCTGGTTGAGAACCACTGTTCTATTCTATGATTCTTTTTAAATGAGGGTATAATATTTGAGATAGCCATGTGCTTCCCCAAGCCATTGTTACTGAAGACTACCATAGTATTTTTCTCAAAGAGATGCTAATTGGATATCCATTTTTACTCCATATTACTTTAATATATTTATAAAGGATGTATTTACTTGGCCACATACTCTCACTCCAGAATACTGTATTTTTTCTTTTCTTGGGCATAATGTTGCCTATTCAATATTACTCTGTATATCTCTAGTATTTTTAAATAAATGTGTAGTACTGGGTACCAAGCCATTATTATTCTAGAATACCACAATATTTTTCCACAGACATACAATTTAGCATCTATTACTAACAATTACCAGTCATTACTGTATAGTATTCAAGCAATTTTATAAAGGTGTAGTACTTGGGCACCACTATTAGTCTAAAATACTGTGGGATTTTCCTCCCCAGAAACCTGTATGCCCAGTATTTTTATATTACCTGAATGTATTATAAGGGTGTAATATTTGGATAGCCATTATTACTCTATATTGCTGCAGAATTAGTATAAGGCTGTAGTATTTGGGAGCCCTTATTTTTCTAGTATTTTATATGAATTTTGCATTTTGGGGAGCCATTATTACTCTCATATTTTACAAGAGTTTAGTATTTGGGAGCTGTTATTACTTTAGTATATTATTCTAGTGTTTTATAAGGGTGTGGTGTTTGGGAGTACTTATACTCCAGTATTTTGTGAGGGCTTAGGTTGTAGGAGCCAATATTACACTAGGACACCACAGTAATATCCTTCCTGAGGCTATTGTAATTGAGATCATGTATTACTGTTATTACCCTCAAGTACTGTGCCATTTTCCTTGTCTGCGTACATTATTCGAGTATATTTTACAATGGCACAGTATTGTTACTTTGGAATAGTGTAATAGTGATCATTAATAACTTAGTAATATCTTTTGTTCATAGCTGCTCTCATGCAAAGGAGGGGCTGAACTTTAGGATCTCCCCATCTAGAATACCGGAGTATTCTTTGGTTTTGTAGTATTTCTGTAGTAATGCTCATTTCTTTTTCAATAACAACCATTCCTGGCATGTGGAATTGGAAATCGACATGAGCTGGTATAGCCATGTGCTTCCCCAAGTCAAGTATACTGGAGTATCTTTAGAAACTGGAGTATTTTGTAGTATTCTCATATCTTCTGATGGGGGATGACTTAATCTGGATAGTTTTAACACTCTTACATACTGTCATATTGCTACTCCAGTATTCATGGCTACTGTAATATTCATGGTCTCAGACACCATCCGAAGGTCCAGGGACATCTACATCGAGCACATCACCGGCCACCGTCAGTACCAGGAGGCGTGAGCCAGAGTGACACCGTTTTTCGACTACGAGAAAGGGACCAAGAGACTTTCTCCGTTGGATCATATGAACTGGAACCATAAACTCCCTCAACATTAAATCTCACCAAATGAGGGTCAATCCATCCTCATCATCATGTCCACACCCGAACATAGCCACTCTATGAACTTCATACCCTCATATCTCAATGCCCATCAACCTTTTACCCCCAATTGGGGATATTGCAGATTATGTATTGCTCATGCCACCCGATCTTAAACCAAACTTTGCACCCTCGATAATCTGTACGTTATTCCCTGATAACCAGAAACTTCTATGCTCAAACTCTGTTCACTATTTTTTTTTAACATCATCTTAATAAAATTGTTAAATCTGTTCAGTGCTCAGCATTCTTGCTAGTGTAGCATAAATACTCCACTATTCCAGGATCCTGCAGTTTGGGTTCTTGGGCACTGTAGTAGCATTGCTCTAGTACACCTGGATACAGTAACATTGCTACTGAAGTATTCTGCGATATGACAGCATTCTTTGGAACGACAGTATTTGTACTCTAGCATTTTTGATACTGTAGCACTGATACTGTAGCATTGGAGTCTGCTGTAGCATTCCTCTATATGCTAATACTAGTACTCTAGTTTTCCTGGATACTGCAGGACTAGTATGCTACTATTAGTATTTTGGGATGGTGCTTCATTCATATTCTGGTATAATTTGATGCTCTTGAATTCCTCAATGCTCTAGTATCAACACCGTTTTCTGTTACTCTAGTATTTTATGTAGCAGTCTGTTTCCCCCTGACAATGACTGTCTGGTAATCATTCTGATATTCTTTAATATTTTAGTACTGATATTGTAATATTTTGCTGCTCTAGTGTTTCATATAATTCTCTGGTATTTTTTCCATAATGATTAATGGGTAACTACTCCTGTTTTCCTCAGTGGGCTGGTATTGACACTGTAATATTCAGCTCCTGTAGTATTTCCTAGAATAAACTGGTATTTTTCATAACAACTGACTGGTAACCACTCTGGCATTCCTTAACATTCTGGTATTGACAGTATAATACCCTGTTATGCTAGTTTTC
Source organism: Trachemys scripta elegans (assembly GCF_013100865.1). NCBI lineage: Eukaryota > Metazoa > Chordata > Testudines > Emydidae > Trachemys > Trachemys scripta. The sequence continues at coordinate 4,748 of NW_023260489.1, read as the reverse complement.
CATGTATTATACTGGTATTTCCCCCCCCTACTACTGGCCACACCATCCCCAGCAGAACCCAAAACAAGATAGCATTAACAAAGGACAGGTCACCATCCCGTTCCTCCAGGCTAACCCCTGATGTGAAGAGGAACCGGAGCTTTTGGGTCACTGTGAACCCAACGGTTGGTTATGAGACAAATCCACGCCCTCCTACCAGGGGTCAAGGATGTCGGAAGATCTGGGGAGAACCCAGGTATCCGGGGGATGGAGAGATGGATGGAAAGATGGCGGAGAACAAGAAACTTAGATTTGCTGACCCCCAAGGAGTGTATGTATAGGTAGCTGGAACATGTGCTGTTATATCCATTGCATGTACAATTTTTCTTTAAATTATTATTATATTATTATTATTATATATTTTTTTGCTTTGATTTACAACCCCAGAGTCCCCCCGATTGTGGAAGCGAGAACTACCCCAAGGACCACGCAACAAATTATAATCATAATTTTCTTCTACATTACCCCAGGGATCCAGGAAGCGAGAGAGAGAGAGAAAGAGAAAAGGAGAGATGTTAATGGCTATTTTAATACTTTCATGGCTGGACTGGGCACCAGCAAGACAAGCAGGACGAGTGAGATCTTTAGCTGGTGGAAATCACAGGAGCTGCATGGATTCACACCAGCTGGGGGTCTGGCCCCGTTGACCCCAATGGAGCTACAGCTGAGTGACCCCAGCTGGGGATCTGGCCCCAGTGACTCCCAATGGAGTGACGGCTGAGTGACACCTTCTGGGGATCTGGCCCCACTGACCCCCAATGGAGTGACGGCTGAGTGACACCTTCTGGGGATCTGGCCCCACTGACCCCCAATGGAGCGACGGCCGAGTGACCCCAGCTGTTCTTATTTATTTACCTTGAACAAAAAGGTGATTTATTAAATCACCATCAATTTATAGAATAAGGAAAAGAACCCAGGAGTCCTGGCTCCTATTTCCTCAGGCTCCATCCTGTTAGATCCCACTCCCCTCTTAGAACCAGGAATAGAACCCAGAGGTCCTCAGTTCCTTAGATGTCTCCATCTCCTGATGGAAACCAAGGGTGTCCCTGGCCCTCGTGTTCACTCGGAGCGTCATTCCTCTCCCGCTCTCAGACTCATCACATCTGTTTATTCACATTGCCAGGTAGCAGTCGGACAGAGATCCCTCATTGCTCTACCAAGGGAGGTGGGGCTGGGACAGGAGGGGGCTGTGGGTCGGGAGGGAGGGGCACCGGCAGGGCGGGGGGGAGCCCAGGGCTGGGTTAGCAGGGGGCTGCGGGTCAGGAGTGAGGGGCACCGGGAGGCCAGGGTTGGGATAGCAGTGTTTCGGGAGCCAGGGGAAGTGGGGGCTAAGATGGAAGGGAGTGGATAGACTGTGTTAAAAATAGAAAACGGCTGCCACACACAAAATTAGTGAAGCGTGTGGTGTGGAGAGGCCTTGGGGATGGAGTGATGGAGAGAGAGACAGGAGAAGGGAGGGGACAGGCTCTGGTGAAGTGTCTTCACCTCTGCTGGGGGAGGAGGCTCTCGGGGATGACCTGCCTCGGGTGGGGCCAGGGAGATGTGTGTCTGGATTTCTGTGGGGTCTCAGCCTCTTTCATCAGCTGAAGGGGGTCCACCCCCCTGCCCCATCCCCGCACTCACCCTCCGAGCCTTGCTCTGGTATTTTACAGCTTTCTTGGTGTCGGACACAGCTCTTTCCACGTAGTCAACGGAGTGCTCCACGTTGTACTCAATGCGGTCGATCATCTCTCCCTGAGACAGAGAGCCCGGGTGAGAGGGAAACCAGCACAGAAAAACCGGCCAGCATAGGGAATGGGACCCGGGGTCGTTCCCCTGTAGGGGGCATTGGCTCAAAATGGGACTGGCTCGCTCAAGGGGGCAGGGAATGGGACCCGGGGTCGTTCCCCTCTGGCGGGGGCTGTAAGTCAGGAGTGAATTTTATCTGAAAGCTATTCTGAGTCTTGTATGCAATGAGTTTCATGAGTCTCAGTCCAGATTCTCGTGGGAGAAGAGACAACATCGCAATGGGGCCCTGCCTGGCAGCCCTTTGGAGAGAAGCCAACAGCTGAATTGGAAATCTAGGTACCTTGTTGTGAGCTTACAAATGCACACCACTGACACCTTTGCAGCCCCTGATGGACTCTACAAACGAGCCCCATTTAGTGCTTCCTGGGTGCCAGAACCTTTAAAAGATTGGTGAGTCTGTTTCAGAACTTGTAACGCTGTACATTCTGGATCCACCCATGTTCTAGAAGAGTTCTAGAGTGGACCATCACCTTATGGTAGGGTGTAAAATAGAGAACCCACCATCCTGGGACTCTCTCTAGCACTCTTTCTGGCCCCAGAGTGTTGGAACTCTATGGGTTCTAGATGGCAGAACACATGCAGCTGTGAGTATCTTCAGAAGCATCACCATCCAGATCTCTCTAGGTTCTAGACTGGGAAGCCCATCTGACTGTCAAGTGCCCTGCATTGCAGAATGCATTATGTCCTCGACCATTGCTCATGTCTTCCACAATCCAGAACTCTAACTGTTCTGTAATGCAAAAGACCTCCAAGGTTTTAGTGGCTCAAAGGACTGAGAACTTGGCTAACCCTGAAATACTGAAGCCAACCATGGGCTCTGAAATCCAGAACTGTATGGGTTCTAGACTGCAGCTCACAGGTTACACGATCCAGAACTCTGCATGTTCTAGACCATGGGTACTTAGATTCATGAAGCTGTCAGGTTGAGGTAATAATCTCAGGGGTTCTAGGTTATAGTACCCTATGAATTATGGGTCATATTTCATGGGTTCCATGATACAGAACTTTTTGGGTTTTCTAGTGCAACATCTAAGTTCTAAGGTGCAGAAGGCTGTGGATTCTAGATAATAGTTCATTCTTGGATTTATCATGCGTGAATTGTCTATAATGCATGGATTCCATAATTCAGAACACAGTGGGTCCTAGACTGTTGCATTTAGGTGCAGAAGTCTGTTGGATGCAGAAGGCATCTAGACAATAATCTCATGGGTCCAAGGTAGAGAACCCTGTACATTCTAGAGCATAGCTCATGGGCTCCATGATCTAGAATTCTGCTGGTTGGAGATTCATTTCTGGGTTCCATGATACAGATTGCTGCAGGTTCTAGACTATAACTCTTGATGCAGAATGCTCTCCACTTGAGGTAATAATCTCCTGGGTTCCACACTATAGAATCCTACACATTCCAGACCATATCTGATCCAGAACTCTCTTGGATCTGGGAGAAATACATGGGTTCTAAGATGCAGAAGACTGTGGATAATAGCTTATGGGCCCCAAGGTTCAGAACCCTGGAAACCCTGGAACTTGGCTAATGGGTTCCACAATCCAGAACTCTTCAGGTTCTAGAGTACATGGGTTCTAGGATGCAGATGACTGTGGGCTTTAGATAATAGCTCATGGGTCTCAAGGTCTAGAACCCTGAATGTTGTAGACCACAGCGCATGGGTTTCACAATCTAGAACTCCTTAGGTTCTAGCCTACAGTATATGGTTTTATGATGCAGAAGGCTGTGGACTGTAGATAATATGGGCCGAAGGTTCAGAACCCTGCAGGTTCCCCGATGGTGTGCTGTCATGGGTGCCAAGGAATTTTTTGAAAAACTACACAGGGAGGAAAGCTGCCTTCTGATTGGTCATCTGCCTCACTGACCTGCCTCCTCCAGGGGTGGAGCAACCAATCAGAGCTCAATATCCCTCTCTTTTCCCCTCCCCTTCTGTGTGAGCAACAGGTCAGCTTCTCTGCCCCTCCTCTTCCCTCCTACAGATGCCAGCTGAGGGCAGGGTGGGGTGGGGAAGAGCCCCTGGAGCTCAAGTTGTGCCACAGCAGAGAAAAGGTTGGGAACCACTGTTCTAGACCATCGTTTATGGGTTCTAGATTATAGTGCATGGTTTCTGTGATGCAGACAGCCGTGGGCTGTCAAAAATAGTTCTGGGCTCCAGAACTCTGCAGTTTCTAAACCACAGCTCATGTGCTCCACCATCCAGAACTCTGCAGATTCTAGGCTGATGCCCACTCTAGATCCAGAACACTGCAGGTTCTAACCTGGCTCTCCACCAACATAGCCATGTCCACAAACATGTCATGCAGCTCACGGATACTGGTTTCCAGTTTGATGATCTCATTATGTCGGGTCTCAATCTCGTTCAGAGCTTGTTTCGTCATCTGTGAGTCCATTTTGATCTGTGGAAGCAGAAGAGAGTCTGGATGATAGAAACAAGCATCCCCCCCCTCGCCCCAGGGCCTTCCAGTGCTCACCCATTGCTGAAATGCAGCCAGCTCTGGGGTGGGGCAGCAGGGGATGGGGATGGCTCGCCCTGTGCTGAAATGCAATTGTCCCCAGTGGCACAGCGCCCCCTAACACTGCACTGGGGCATTGCGTTCAGCATTGACTGCCAGAGGGGGAGCGCCCCCTAGTGCCGCACTGGGCTATTGACTTGGTCTCCCATCCAAGTCCGGAACATGGGAAGCCCTGTTTTGGGTGACATCCCAGTCCTGACACTTACATCATCAGTGAAAATAGCCAGTTTGCCGCTCTCCAGCATGTCTTCGAGCTCTTCGTTGGTGGTTGTCCGGCCAGCTGTGAAGGCGATAGAGGGTCAGTGGCCTTGGCCCATTGCTCCAGGGCTGATGGAAGCAAAATCCCGCTCCCTATTGAGCCCCTTCGCGCTCCCTGCAGCACAGCGCCCCCCTAGTACCAC
>NW_023260488.1:40557-59777 GCF_013100865.1 Trachemys scripta elegans | reverse complement strand
AGGACTCCTGGGTTCTATCCCCATCTCTGGGAGGGGAGTAGGGTATAGTGGGTTAGAGCAGAGGAGCTTGGAGTCATGAATTTAGGCTTCATTTCCCAGCTCTGGGAGGAGAGTGGGGTCTAAGTGGTTAGAAAAGGAGGTGGTGGGGCCTGGCCTGGTTTCTATGCCCAAATCTGTGAAGAGAACATGGTGTAGTCCAGGGATCATTAACCTAAAACAGGATTGGGGACTTCAACAGCAGAGTCCAGGGAAGGGGTAGGGACGGTTTTATGGCCTGCAGCATGCAGGGGGTCAGACCAGATGATCATAATGGTCCCTTCTGACCTTAAAGTCTATGAGTCTATGAGTCTATGAGTCTTTGGCACGCGGCTCGCCAGGGTAAGCACCTGGGTAAGCACCCCGGCGGGCCGGGCCACTTTGTTTACCTGCCACTTCGGCAGGTTCAGCCGATTGCCGCTCCCACTGGCGGCGGTTTGCAGCTCCAGGCCAATGGGGGCGGTGGGAAGCGGCTCGGGACGAGGGATGTGTTGGCCACTGCTTCCTGCCGCCCCCATTGGCCTGAAGCGTTGAACCATGGCCAATGGGAGCTGCGATCGGCCAAACCTGCGGACGCAGCAGGTAAACAAACCGGCCCGGACTGCCAGGGGCTTTCCCTGGTGAGCTGCATGCCAAAGGTTGCCGATCCCTGGTGTAGTGTGTGTTAGAATCTGGGAGTCAGGGCTCCTGGGTTTTATCCCAGATCTGGGAAGGGAATTGGGTCCAGCAGATTATAGAAGGGGGGCTTTGTAAGCCAGAAGTCCCTGGGTTTTCTCCCAGGTTTGGGAGCAGATTGGTGCCTATAGGAGCGGTGCCAGGGTTTTTGCTGCTTTAGGCAGCAGCGCTCCTCCTCTGAGAATTCGGCAGCGGGGGTCCTTCCTCTCCGCATCTTCGGGGCACTTCGGTGGTGGGTCCCGGAGCGAGTGAAGGACCCGTTGCCGAATTTCCACCAAAGATGTGGAGCAGAAGGACCCCCTGCCACCAAATTTCCACCGAGGATGGCAAAATGCCATCCCCCAAATCCTGCCACTCTAGGCAACCGCCTAGGGTCGCCTAGTGGAAGCACTGGCCCTGGGTGCCTAGTGAGTAAAGCAGAAAGGGCTGGAAGTTAGCACTCCTAGGTTCTATTCTCGACTCTTAATGGAGAGTGGGATCAAATGGTTAGAATAGGAAAAGGGGAGTTATGAAGGAAGCACAGACTTTATTTGTGACCTGGTGAATGTCACTTAGAGTAAGATTTTCAAAGAAGCTGAACATTCCAATTACTTTAGGCTGGGGGTTCTCCCAGAAACCTGGCACCTAACTCCCCTTTGTCCCCTTGGAAATTCAAGCACTATTGTGGTCATTTAGATATCTTCATGCTTTAAGGTAATGGGATAAGCTGAAGGTACAAATGCCTCAAGCGATGGGCATTGCGGAAGCCACAGAAATTAGTAGAATTCTGCTGTAATTTAGGGTTATTTTTACAAGATGCAAGGTTGGAGGTTGAGGAAACCTTGGCAGAGTGAGAGCGAGACAGAGATAGAGAGAAGCATAGAGACAGAATGGATCTCCCCCTCTCCCCCCATGGTCGATACACAAGTGAAAGACATATAAGTGGCCAGTTTACTGTCTTGGATCTTAAGAAGAAACGCCTGTGTTTCTTCCCCACTGATTCCATTTGTTTCATTAATTTCACTTAACTTACACATATACATGTTCAGTCCATGACCCAGATAGAAAAAAATTCACGGGCATAGAAATTGCTGGAGTTATGTCCATTTACACCAGGAGAAAATTATTTATATATTTATGTAACTCTTCTGCCCATCAGAGTTGGCAGCAACAAGGGCCGGGTTCAGTATCTAGGGGTTTCTTTTCAATAACGCAATGCAAAACCGGCTCAAGCCCCCACCCAGTGACCTGGGACAATTACATACCACCTGGTGCCTCTAAGAGGCAATACTTCCCCTCTCGCAAGCACAGAGTCTGGGTGTAGCAAAAGCCTTTTAAATAAAGGAGGGAAACAATGCGGCATTACGTTGGGGAAACACCACAAACAGGATTCATGATCGTAAATCATGAGCAAAGAAAGCAGTCTAGCAACCCAAAAGTCCCATTAACATGCCCGTCCTTTCCCTGCACCTCACTCGCAGCTGCTGTCCTTGGATCATGCAGACTCAGACTTCTGAGGTGCATCCGCAGAGTTCACCTCCCAACCGGGATGGAAGGGGGGATAAGGAGACACCCTACACAGTCTGCTGCCCAGGCACTCTCTTACTGTGGCAACACCCACTGGTCGTGGCTCCTCACTAACCATCCTGCTGGTGGCACCAAGATGTCTTCAGGGTCCCCCTCTTATCACAGCTCTCAGGGATTTTAGCTGTCAGTAGGGGTGCCTCACTGCTTAGGCACACTGGGAAGTCTCTTGAATCAGAGAAACAGTCCCAAAGCAGGTCTAGTACTTAGACCTAGGTGTTAGTGGGTGTCACTGTGCAGCATATAACAAGACTCTCAATTGAGTCTGAGGGCATGTCTATACTTACCTCCAGAGGGATGGATCCAGCAGGAGTCAATTTATCACATCTAATGAAGATGCGATAAATCAAACACTGAGCACTCTCCCATCAACTCTAGTACTCCCTTGGTATCCTACTGTTAATTGAATTGTCTCCTTAGATTAACCTTTTCCTTGGAAGTAGAATAAAGAGATAAAAAAGAATAATTGGAAGGGGTGTGAATGTAATAAAAAAACCTGACTTTCAAGGGCAGTTGGCACCTAATTCCCGTAGGCTTTGAATATCCAAGCCTGTATCCTGTGTTGCGTGCATCTCAGTCCTATTTTTATTGTCTGTTTAGGGTGGGATTTTCCAAAACATCCAAGTCCCTTAGGAAGTTAAGGTGAGATTTTCAGAAGAGCCTAGGGTCTTTCTACATGTTAGAACTCAGAAACATTTAAGATTAATTAACTAAAGATGTGACGTGAACGTGCATTAAACCCCTGCGTGTGGACGCTCTCATTTAGAAGAAAAGTTGCCCGAATTCCCTTAAAGGGGGATTTTCCTTAATGTCCCCATGTACGTATAAGAATCAGAACTGGAATCCAGGGCTCCTGTTCTCTAGTGCCAAGCCTAGACTAGACCACAGATCTTCTGACTCCTGTTAACTGCTCTACCCATTGGGGGTGACTTCCTCTCCTTTCCCCTGCAGGAAGATAACTACTTTGTTCCACAGGTGTCCCCCGCCTTCCTATTTACTGGTTTGGGGAGTGGCAGGCCCTTGCACTCAATCCGCCTCACTGCACTGTAGAGAAACACCCCAGTTTTTATTTCCTCTGTGTCACGGTGTCACTGTCTGGCACGGTAATACATGGCAGTATCTGCAGCTGTCAGGGAGCTCAGCTGAAGGGAGAATTCATTTTTGGAAATGTCTACAGAGATGGCTAATCGGCTTTTAAGAGACTGGGCAGACAATATGCGCCCATCTCCATATATCTCTGCCATCCGTCCCAGCCCTTTGCCAGGGGGTTGCCGGATCCGGTGCCACCAGTACCAACCAGACACAGCACAAGTTAGTTTGAAGGTCTCTCCGGGCTTCACCGCTCCCGGGCCGGACTCCACCAGCTGAATCTCTGAGGGGACACCTGGGAAAATGGAAAATAATAAGGATTTCTGCGCACTTTAAAGGCAAAGTGGAAACATCGAGGTTTTACTTTCTGTCTTAGGTAATTACCTACATGAAGGGGCGGCCAGGAGGAGAAGGAAAATGCATAAACACGTCATCGTCTCTAGCAAGGACACTTTCTCTGCGGCAAATCTCCGGTTGGGTTTCGGAGGAGGCAGCTAGAACAGAAATTCCCGGCTGAGCTATGCGGGAACTGAGTCTGAGTAGAACGAGTAGTTTCTATTTGAGCAGAAAGCCCCAGCCAGCAATTCACATGAAGTTTCAACACACCTGGTATAGAAGAGAGGAAAGGAGATTACTGGGAACTCCTTCCCTTACAGGTGAAGACTGTGTTGGGTGGACATGGCCCATGACCTGTGGTCTGATCCAGCATCCACTAACCTCACAGGAACTGCTGCCATTGACTTTAGCGGACACTGGAGCTGAGCTGAGGAAGTTGTAATTTAATAGTAATATCTGGGGCAGAACTTGATCTGGAATCAGTTCTTGTTCTTGAGCACGTGTCCCAATGACTTTCCACTGACTAAGGTAGGGGGCGCACTTGGGAACCTGTCTCCCATGTGTTATTTTCAAAATCCGGGCATACGTGACCAAATCCCATTCACCCAGTGTCTAGGTTAAAGTCAAAAGAAAAGTTCAGCAATATAGGCTAATATTGGTAAAAAAAAAAAAGTAGTTAGACTCTCTCTCCATCTCTTGTTTTCAGTTTTCCCCAACCAACACACAGGATCACCCAACACACACACACACACACACACACACACACACAAAACACATGCAGCTGCATCCCAAAAACAGCAACAAGAGCCACACATACAGCACCTGCACCACACACTCACGATAACCACACAATACAGATGTACACAGCCAGAGCAACATCTCACAAACACAGAGATGTTGACAACACAGGCACAAAGCGCATACTCACCCAATGCAGAAACAACACAGCAGCACCAACCCAATAGTCACATTGTTTAAACAATTCTCAGTAATATCCACATTGATGGATAATACTTTAAAAATAGGGTTACCATATTTCCACAATCAAAAAAGAGGACACTGGGGGGAGCCCCGCTCTCGCCCCACCCCCATCCACTCCCTCCCACTTCCCACCCCCTGACTGCCCCCCTCAGAAGCCCCAACCCCCCCCTGCTTCTTGTCCCCTGACTGCCCCCTCCTGAGTACCCCCCACCCTAACTGCCCCCCTAGGACCCTACCCATCCCCTGACTGCCCCGACCCTTATGGGTGGCAGGTTTGTAGAAATTTTGGTGGTGTCCAGAACCTGCTCCCCCCAACTCTGCCTCCCCCACCTGCCTAAGGCTCTGGGAGGGGGGTTGGGTGGGGGAGGAGGTCTGAGGTGCAGGTCCTGGGCTGGGGATTAGGGTGCAGGAAGGGTTCAGGCTCTGGGATGGAGTTTGGGTACTGGGTGCAGGCTCCAGGCTGGGGCAGGGGGTGGGTGTGCAGGAGGGGGTGAGGGATGCAGGCTCTGGGATGGAGTTTGGGGGTGGGAGTGGGTGTGTGGGAAGGGGAGGGGGATTGGGAGGGAGTTTGGGGATAGGAGGGGATGCAGGGGTGAGGGTTGTGGGTCTGAGGATGAGGGGTTCATGATGCAGGAGGGGGCTCAGGGCTGGGGCAGAGGATTAGAGTGCGGGGGGATGAGGGCTCTGGCTGGGGCTGGGGATGAGGGGTTCATGATGCAGGAAGAGGCTCAGGGCTGGGGCAGAGGATTAGGGTGCGGGGGGATGAGGGTTGGGGCTGGGGATGAGGGGTTTGGGACATTGGAGAGGCTCTGGGCTAGGGTGGAAAGGAAGGGCAGGGTAAGGGCAGCCTGTCTTTCCATTAGTGGATGGGGGGCACTAGGACCTGGGGCAGCAGACAGCAGTTGCTGCTGGGAGCAGGGCGTAGGAATGTACTACTCCGGCAGCACAAGCAGGCACGGGAGAGGCGCGTGCTGCATTCTTTCAGGCAGGGATGGGGGGACCCGCATGGGGGAGGACGCGTGGGGGGGGGTGGCAGGTGGAGGCCGGGGCCCATTCCAGGCAGGGCCGGGGGAGAGACCCAGCTCCAAATATTGCTGGAGCAGGTCCCCCGGCCCTGGATATTGCTGGAGCTCGGGCAACACAAAAGAATATAACCCGCCACCCCATATTCACATCCCCACCCCCAGAACTCCCGACCCATCCAACCCTCCCCCTGCTCCCTGACTGCCCCCCGGGACTCCCCTTACCATGCCCATGCCGGTCAGATGCTGGCTCCTCCACGTGGAGGCAAAGCACACTGCCAGTGGGGCTGTTTGTGTCCTTATACCAGGCTGCAGGCAGCCGGGGGGGGGGGGGCGGGGGGGGGGGGGGGGGAGGGGGGGGGGTCTGGCTGCTGGAGGCCAATGGGAGCGGCTCAATCAGGCCCAGCCGCCCAATCAGCCACGCCACACTCTGCATGGAAGGGAGGAAGGGAGGGGAGCGGAGGGGGAAAAATCCCGGACTTTTTAACCTTGTTACCAATTCCTCCTGGACTGCTATTTAAAGACGCAAAAGCCGGACATGTCTGGGGAAATATGGACGGATGGTAACCCTATTAAAAACAACAACTACTCGCAGCATTTGTGCTCATTGTAATTGCTTTCTTCAACTGACAGAAATTGTTCTCATAAGATGTATGAAGAGAGAAGCTTCTAGACCGGGATCCTCAAACAAACCCAAGAAAATGAGATCTCCAGTTCCCATTGGATTTGGATGGTATGTGGGCACCTAACTCTCTTAGGCGCCTTGAAAACCCTCCCCCTAGCTCGTAAGAACACTAGTATCTTTTAAGGGGGAACAACATTTTTCTGGAGTCAGGGAATACAAACTTTGGGTAAGCACAAAAGTCAATGTGAGGATTCTCTAGCTGCAGCATATTAGGTACTCAGCGGAAACCAGGGGGTTAAAAAGTCTGGGGAAGTTAAAATAAGGTAACCAAATTTCCAGATGTTTCTTCGGCCCTTTGGAAAAACTCATCCCCCAGTCAGGAGCGGCGCCAGGCTTTTTGCCACCCTAGGCGGCAGCTCCTTCTCTGAGCATTCGGCTGCGGGGGTCCTTCTGCTCCGCATCTTCAGGGCACTTTGGCGGCGGGTCCCGGAGCGAGTGGAGGACCTGCCACCGAAGTGCCCCAAAGACGCGGAGGGGAAGGATACCTGACGCCCAATGCTCAGAGGAGGAGCTGCCCCCTAGGACAGCAAAATGCTGCCTCCCGAATCCTGCCGCCCTACGCGACCGCCTAGGGTCGCCTAGTGGAAGCGCCCGCCCTGCCCCCAGTCTCAGAGTTATCCTCTCCGCGTAACATTAATCTATTCCCGTTTCAGGAATGTTCCTGAGGGATTCTGGTTAATTAACGATTCAACACTGTCGCCACATGGCAGCTGTGCGAATTGCAGCGGATAAGCAGGTAACATAAGCTTGGTTCTTTTGGATGGTGCTGCTCCTCCATGCTGGACCAGGAGGCACTGCAAATGCAGAGAAAATGGAAATATTCTTCAGCAGGCAGAGTGTGGAGCACTGGTAAGGCTGCTTGTGAATCCGCTCTGGGTTTTGTTGTGTTTCTATAAGTTCGAGGTTCTTCTCATACCCAGTGAACATTCGTCTACACGCGGAGTCTGTCTTCTGAGGGGCTCTGCCTTGCCACCGTGACGAATATAAAGTGACAGTCCGGGATCAACAAATCCTTTAAACCCCCCAAAATTCATTGTATTTCTCAGACTTTTCTTCAGTGGTTTTAATTGCTACTCCTCTATCACCGCGGCCCATTGCTGGGGAAATCTCAAGAAAGATACTTTTCCCGCAGACAAGTAGCTCGAGTTTGATGCCATAGACAGAGAACAGGGATCCAATGGAGGGATTAAATTATCAGGGTGAAACGGAAAACCAAGGACAAGGGAAATGATCTTGCAAAGCCATTCTGAAGAGAGGTGGGCACGATTGCTTATTTTTTCTCTCTTTCAAAGACAATTAAAAGGTCAATGTATAAAGTCTTTTTGGGTTGGCCATGTATGTGACACCATTGAGAATCTGCTTCCCCTTTTTTTGTACAAGTCTCTGCTCCAATTTCTTCTTACACATTTTGTGCCAGGCCCTGCTTCGCTCCGTGTCATTGTGTGCCTGGCGCAGTAATAGGCGGCGCTGTCTGCAGCTGTCAGCGAGCGGAGCCGCAGGTAAAGCTCGTTCTTGGAGGTGTCTTGTGTGATGGAGATTCGGCTCTGGAGGGGGGGATGGACCCGGAGGTGGAGTAATACACATTGATGTAGCCCAGCCATTCCAGCCCTTTGCCAGGAGTCCGTCGGATCCAGTGACAAGTGTAACCGCTACTGGCAATGGAGAAACCAGAGGAGGTACATGTCAGATGGAGAGATTCTGAGGGCTTCACGGTTCCAGGACTCGACTGAACCAACTTTACTTCAGAAAGGGCACCTAGAAAGGGGATACGGATTAAAAAATGTATTAAAGCAAATGTTAAAATTATATACTCTACGGGTTGAGGAAATAGTGTCTGTACATCTTGACATGGTGCTTAAATTATCCAAAACTACAAAGTTTGGTTTAAAAGTCACACAATACATAATCAGCAATACAATACATCTCTGTCATTTGGTAATGACTGGATGTAGTCACATGTTTAACGGTGAAACACTTGGAAGTCATATATGTTTACTTAAGCTAATTGTTTTTTCCAGGGGATCTCGTGTGTGTCATTGAATCTCACGATTCCTCTTTCTGCAGTGTCATGTTGAGAGAAAAAATTAAGAAGCTGTTTTTGACGTCTCTGTTTTCGTTTTTCCCTACGCTGCATTTTCTTTCCATTTACAGGGAGTTTAGTTGGGGAACCTCGTTGCTCTGAGTTAATCTGGCCTCAATGCACAGCTCAGAATCCGTTTCCCCTTTTTGTACCAGTCCCTGCTTTGCTCTGTGTCACTGTGTGTCTCCCGGCGCAGTAATAGGTGCCGCTGTCTCTGGCCTCCGTGCCTCTCATTTCCAAATACACCTCGCTTTTAGAGGTGTCCCTAGAGATGGTCAGTCAGTTTTTCAGAGACTCCTGGTAGTATTTGTCTTCATCCCAGTACACAATGGATAACCACTCCAGGCCTTTCCCTGGGGGCTGTCGAACCCAGCTCACCCCATACCTGCTAGATGTGAGAGAGAATCCAGACACGGAGCAGGTGAGTCTCAGGGTCTGTGAGGGCTTCACCTGGGCTGCTCCGGTCTGCAGCAGTTTAACTTGGGAATGGACACCTGCAAAGAGCATGGAGAAATCTCAGTCAGAGAGATGACAGCAGCGGGATCAGTAGAAAGGGGCGAGTGCTCCCTCCTATTGTACTTACATGCTGCAATAGCAAAGAGAAGGAGAGAGAGAAGCAAAGTTTTCATCTTCCCTCCTGGAAATCAGCTAGGAACAGGCACGAAGACCCAGAGGGAATGACACAGATTTGACTTTTGCAGGGACTGCTGAAATAAAGAACGGAAATATTCTAGTCTTAAGAGGAAGCAAAATAACACTGGTCTACAATTTTTGAGAAGTCATCTGCTTCAGAGATAAAATGTGCTATTTATTACGTATTTTGATGTGCTGAATTCAAATATGACAATTAAAACAACTGATTGGCTACTGTTTCTAAGATATTTAAATTTTTACATTTTATGTCTATGTATATTGTGTAGATAGTAGAGTTTTAATCATAAATTGTAAACCTAGGTCTTTTCATGTGTTTATGGTTGCTTTACATGATAATATTTCACCTGTCCTGTTTATGTAACACTTTAAAAATCAGCAAAATTGATTATGAAACAAAAGGCAAAAAACTATTATGTACATAGTTTAGTCCTATTCAGTGTCTACGCGGCGCTTCTTGGCTTGTCTCTTGTATTCATTAAATGGAGCATCTCTTGTCACTGTCCAGCAATAGTCTTCAAGCATTGATGGGCTCCATTTGCCCTGATAGCGTTTCTCCATTGTTGCAATGTCCTGGTGAAATCGCTCGCCCTGCTCATCGCTCACTGCTCCGTAGTTCGGTGGAAAAAAATCTAGATGAGAGTGCCTAAAATGTATCTTTAGTGGCATGTTGCAACCAAGGCTTTTGTATGCCTTGAGGAGGTTTTCCACCAACAACCTGTAGTTGTCTGCCTTGTTGTTTCCGAGAAAATTGATTGCCACTAACTGGAAGGCTTTCCATGCCGTCTTTTCCTTGCCACGCAGTGCGTGGTCAAATGCATCATCTCGAAGAAGTTCACGAATCTGAGGACCAACAAAGACACCTTCCTTTATCTTAGCTTCACTTAACCTTGGAAATTTTCCACGGAGGTACTTGAAAGCTGCTTGTGTTTTGTCAATGGCCTTGACAAAGTTCTTCATCAGACCCAGCTTGATGTGTAAGGGTGGTAACAAAATCTTCCTTGATTCAACAAGTGGTGGATGCTGAACACTTTTCCTCCCAGGCTCCAATGACTGTCTGAGTGGCCAATCTTTCTTGATGTAGTGGGAATTTCTTGCACGACTATCCCATTCGCAGAGAAAACAGCAGTACTTTGTGTATCCAGTCTGCAGACCAAGCAAGAGAGCAACAACCTTCAAATTGCCACAAAGCTGCCACTGATGTTGGTCATAGTTTATGCACCTCAAAAGTTGTTTCATGTTGTCATAGGTTTCCTTCGTATGGACTGCATGACCAACTGGAATTGATGGCAAAACATTGCCATTATGCAGTAAAACAGCTTTAGGACTCATCTTCGATGAATCAATGAACAGTCTCCACTCATCTGGATCGTGAACGATGTTGAGGGCTGCCATCACACCATCGATGTTGTTGCAGGCTACAAGATCACCTTCCATGAAGAAGAATGGGACAAGATCCTTTTGACGGTCACGGAACATGGAAACCCTAACATCACCTGCCAGGAGATTCCACTGCTGTAGTCTGGAGCCCAACAGCTCTGCCTTACTCTTGGGTAGTTCCAAATCCCTGACAAGGTCATTCAGTTCACCTTGTGTTATGATGTGTGGTTCAGAGGAGGAGGATGGGAGAAAATGTGGGTCCTGTGACATTGATGGTTCAGGACCAGAAGTTTCATCCTCTTCCTCTTCCTCGTCTGACTCAAGTGAGAATGATTCTGGTGCAACAGGAACCGGCAGTCCTTCTCTGTGGGGTACTGGGCGTATAGCTGATGGAATGTTTGGATAATGCACAGTCCACTTTTTCTTCTTTGACACACCTTTCCCAACTGGAGGCACCATGCAGAAGTAACAATTGCTGCTATGATCTGTTGGCTCTCTTTAAATCATTGGCACTGCAAAAGGCATAGATTTCCTTTTCCTGTTCAACCACTAGCGAAGATTTGTTGCACAAGTGTTGCAGCATTTGTGTGGGGCCCACCTCTTGTCCTGATCTCCAATTTTGCAGCCAAAATAAAAGTGATAGGCTTTCTTAACCATAGTGGTTATACTGCGCTTTTGTGATGCAAAAGTCACTTCACCACAGACAGAGCAGAAGTTATCTGCACTGTTCACACAAGTACGAGGCATCTCTGCTCACTTTGGCTAAACAGAAATGTGTCCCTTTGCAAAATCAAACACTGACAAATAAGAGAGCATGACACTGTATGATTTCTAGAGCTGATATAGGGCAATTTGTTCAGCAGAGTGATGTAAGCTTTGTTATGATTGCATCATCCATGACTTCTAGGAATAACATGATGCAATTCATATCATGTATGACACAATACCAGCTTCAGATTGCATCATTCATTGTTTTGCCTAAAAAGCAAGTACTGTCCAAACCCAGTCATAGATTTATTCATAGATCCAGTCAAAGATGTATTTTAGTCATTTCTGGTTTAAATTGAGATCCCTTCCCTTTATAACTCACTTATCCTCCTCCATTCCCAAGTCAAGGGTCGTCTATACTGACCCAATAGCGTATATTGAAAACTAGAGCCAATCAACAATTTTAAGCATCATTTTTGTTCTCAGTGACCCAGAATTAGTAAAGTTTGACTACATTTATTTCAGAAGCATTTTGGCTGTAGAGCAGTGTATAATTAATAATAATTTATTCTTATTGGTGTGGCTGGGCCTGGGAGCTCCGTTTCGGGCCCCACTAGTCGAAGCCCTGGGCCATCTCAGGACAAACAGATGTTCCCTCTCCCAAAGATTTGTTTGTTGGATATAATTTGTGTCGCATCAGTCCCAGCACGCGGGGAATGTGGAGATGCTGGGTGTGGTGAGGTGGGCTAGGGTGGATGGAGAAGGGGACCCCCTCTGTGTAAGTGGCAGGGGGACGGGGTAGGAAAGCCCCCCCCCCCCAAACATGCCTTCTTGTATGAGTGTGAACGTCTAAATTAGGTAAATTCCCTGGAACAGGAAACTGGAGGTGACAGGCAGGGATTGGCAGCTTCCCCTGTTTTCTCTATTTTCTCCTCTGCAGATTTTGGTGCTTGATCTCCCGTTCCCCACCAGCAGTGACCTGTTTCTGAAAGTGACAGGGAAGGTTTTTGTCTGAGCTCAGTCCGGCTTCCCCTCACTGTGTCTCCCGCACAGTGATACCGGGTGGTGTCCTTGGGCTTCAGGCCAGTCATTTGCAGAAACAGCAGGTTGTTGGGGTTGTCCCTGGAGATGGTGAAGCATCCCTTGCAGGGCTGTGCGTAGTTGATGGTAGTTGAAGTTGGGTGTATTTTCACTATACACTCCAGTCCCTTTCCGGGAGCCTGTCTGACCCAGCTCATCCAGTAACTCCTGAGGGTGAACCCGGAGGCTTTGCAGGAGAGGCGGAGAGAGTCTCCGGGTTTTTTCACATCCCCCCCGGACTCCACCAGCTGGACCTAGGACCAGACACCTGGGAATAAAGACACAATGAGATCCCTGCAGACCAGGCTCCCAGTGAGATTGATATAAAACCTGGAGGTTCCCCAGTGTCTTCAGGAAAACAATATACTGGGGAAACAGTTGCAATCAGAAGGAAATGGAGCCAGAGTGGCACGTTCCTGACCGTGGGGTTCTGCCTGGAGAGGTTGCAGATCATTGATGATGTGCTGGAGAGGTTTTAGCTGGGGGGGCTGTACGTTATGGCCAGTGGTGTTCTGGTATTTTCCTTCTTGGGCCTCTCCGGTAGTTGGTGATTTCTGGGTACCCGTCTCACACTGCAATCTGTTTCCTCAGTTCCCCAGGTGGGTATTGTAGTTTTCAGATGTGTATGGATCCACGACCTTGCTTTAGAAAAATCCAGTGTGGAGAGCCTAAAAGGCCTCAGATGGAATAAAAATTGTTAAGGAGTTTGAACAGCCCTATAACCCAGTGGCTGAGCTTGGCCAGCCTGTTGGGGAAACAATGTTGTTGGAGCAGGAACGTCACCATGTTGACTCTTTGAGTGAACAGTCTGTGTCTCAGGTTCAGAGAGAAGACTGGGTAGCTGAGTCTGCAGATCAGGACAGCTGTGCAGTTAATCTCGTGAGAGTAGAGGGGATGGCAGGCAAACTCTCATCTCTAAATGCTTGGGATGTGTCTTATAGTCTCTTAGTGGACTTAACATCGGATTCCATGTGGAAACAGAGGTTGGTGATGGAAAGAAAAAATAACCTTGGGCCTAACATGCTAGTGAAAAAATGGATGGTATCTCTTTAAGACAGAGTCCAGCCTTGGAATTGGTATTAGTTAAGAATCTGAAAACTAGTGAACAATCTAGTGTCTGTGTTGATGCAAATTGCCTG
The DNA here is from genome assembly GCF_013100865.1 of Trachemys scripta elegans. NCBI lineage: Eukaryota > Metazoa > Chordata > Testudines > Emydidae > Trachemys > Trachemys scripta. Next base: position 46,352 of record NW_023260488.1, on the reverse strand, counting down.
ACAGACATGGGGGAGAAAGACTTGCCCATAGCCATTAGCAAAGAGGACACACCCAGTCAGACAATGGATTCTGTTACCCAAAAGAGCTCAGATTTTGACCCCCCCAGAACAGGGAGGAAGGGAAAGACTAAACCTTGCAAATAAAAGCCACCTGTTAACCCCAAAATGCCCAAACCCCAATGGTATTGAGCCAAAGGCGTGGCATGACAAAAATGATGGGAAATGTCCACTTGTAATGAATTTAATGTTCATATTAATGCTAATGTTCACTCTTGTGACTAATGTGTTGCTGACACCAAACACTGTAAAAATGTACAATGTGCCTAATCTTTTGGAAAAACCCTTGAACATGTTGGGAGTGATACATAGGAGCACAGTTTATGTTAAAAGACCTTGTGATACTGATATTTCACAGTTAGTGCCTGGAACTAGTCTTGAAACTGTACATAGGAGAAAATACATTGCAGACCTAATGTGCTGTATGAAAAGGGAAACTGAGGCACACAACCATATTGCTTCCATGGCTAAATGCCAAGATTCCTACACTATGGGGAACATTAATATCTACATTGACTTGATATTAATTGGGTTCCAAACATTAGCCAGAACTTGTATAAATAAATTAGCTATTTTAATTAGCTTATGGCAAGATTACATGAGACATACAGGAATTATGCTGCAAGAGCAGATCCAACCCACTATTGGTCTAACCAAGTTTTACCTGGGGTTTGTAAAGAAATTCAATCACCTTGTGACTTCCATAATGAACCTTACAGAGAAACATCCTGTTTTAGTCCAACATGATTTTGATCAGCCATTTCTGTCATGCACTAAGAGCACGTCTACACTGGCAAAGTTACAGCACCGGCAGTTACAGCACCACTCAGAGAGCACCGAAGGAAAACTGCTGTTGTGTGTTCACACTGACAGCTGCCTGTGCAATAGCATGTTCACACTTGCAGCACTTGCAGCGGTGTTCGGAGCGGTGCATTCTGGGCAGCTATCCCACAGAGCGTCTCTTTCTCTTCTGCCGCTAAGACTTGTGGGAAGGTGTGAGGGGGTCGCGGAGCATCCTGGGTCCAGTCCCAATGCCCTGTGATACATTGCTTCGCATCCCAGCAATTCCTGCGTTTCTGTCCGCAATTAGCACCACCTGTCAAAGGTTTGTGTACTGCAAGTCCTGCCTCTTCTGGGCAGCAGGAATGGATCCCGAACTGACCAGTGTGCTGCTCACTCTCACTAACACGTACACGTCACAAGTGGCAGTGCAGTTATTCCTTAAACTACAAAGACAAGAGGAGTGTGACATTGATCTTGCTACGCGTAGTAGCTACGACACTAGATTGCTTGTGGCATTCACGGACATGCTGACCACAGTGGAACGCCACTTTTGGGCTCGGGAAACAAACACTGAGTGGTGGGATCACATCGTCATGCACGTCTAGGATGACGAGCAGTAGCTGCAGAACTTTTATATGAGGAAAACCACATTCATGGGACTGTATGATGAGCTCGTCCCAGCCCTGCAGCGCAAGGACACAAGAATGAGAGCTGCCCTGTCTCTGGAGATGTGCGTGGAGATAGCACTGTGGAAGCTGACTACTCCAGACTGCTACCAATCAGTCGCTAACCAGTTTGGAGTGGGAAAGTCATTCGTTGGAGTCGTGTTGATGGAAGTGTGCAGGGCCATTAATCACATTCTGCTCCAAAAGACCATGACTCTGGACAATGTGCGTGACATTGTGGCTGGCTTTGCACAAATGGGTTTCCCTAACTGCGGAGGGGCAATAGATGGCAGACATTTTCTAATTCTGGCACCAGACCACCTAGCCACAGAGTAGATTAATCAAAAGGGATATTTATCGATGGTTCTCCAGGCACGTGTGGATCACCGTGGACATCTCACAGACATTAATGGAGGCTGATCCGGAAAGGTGCTTGACACACGCATCTTTCAGAACACCGGCCTGTTCAGGAAGCTGCAAGCAGGGACTTTCTGCCCAGACCAGAAGATCACCATAGGGGAAGTTGAAATGCCCTTTGTGATCCTGGGAGACCCTGCCTACCCCTTGATGCTGTGGCTTATGAAGCTATACACGGGGCAACTTGACAGCAACAAGGAGCGGTGCGGTTCAACAACAAGCTGAGCAAGTGCAGAATGACTGTGGAGTGTGCATTTGGCCATTTAAAAGCCCACTGGCAATGCCTGTATGGGAGGCTGGATCTGGCTGATGACAATATCCCTGTGCTCACAGCTGCGTGCTGTACACGCCATAATATCTGTGAAGGGAAGGGGGAAAGCTTCACTCAGGGCTGGACCGCTGAGGGTCAGTGCCCAGAGGCAGAGTTTCAACCACCAGAGACCAGGGCTTTAGAGGGGCCCAGCGCGGGGCCATAAGGATCAGGGATGCCTTGAGGCAGCAATTTGAAGCTGAAAGCCACTAATATTTGTTGCTATGCTCGGGATTGCAGTGCTTGTAATGCTAGGAGGCGATCGTGCACATGATTAAGAAGGGGCCTTAACATAACTGTATGTTGTTTTGCAGGGCTCTTTTTGCTTTCACTTAATAGAATAGAGATTGCTTTCAAACCAACACAATTCTTGTATTAAAAGACAACAACGGAAGGAGAGAGTCAAACGAAGGCTGTGCTGTGGGGTTTGCTCATTGCTTCTCCCTGGTAGTGGACGGGAGAAGCAGACTCTGCAGCCCCCGTCTCTTTCTCTCACTGACCCCTGTTTTGTGTTATTATTAAAACCAGAAAATGAATATTTTGGAGGGGTTAGTTATTTATTCATTTAACCCAGGGTATTTTTTCTCCTAGGAAAATGCTCCTTGGCCCAGAAAAGCCACCATAGGTGTAAAGCAATTCAACTGACCAGACAAAGAAGCAGAAAGCAAAGGAAACACACAAAGAAACGTGGTGGGTTCTAGTGCGAAATGCTGAGCGATCCCGGCCCTTCTGCTGGCGTGTGTCACTGACACTGACAGGGTGACACTGGGCGGAATCCCGGAACGGTGAATTGAAGAGGGCGCTCGACGGAACCGGAATGAACCAGGTTGAGGCTCTGTAGCCTGTATTATGCAGGAGCTCAGACTAGTTTCTCATCCTGCTCCGCTCCGGCCTTAATGTCTATGGATCTGTGACTCCCCGGCAGGTTGTGTGGGGGCTCAGAATGTGTCCCCTGCAGAGGAAAGAAAGAGGCAGGGACCCAACAAAGAATGTTCTGTCCTTTGTGGGAACTTGTATAAATTCCTTCCCCTTGCGTAAAATCAAACAGGAGGAATGATAATAACAATAAAAGGGTTTGTTGTTGCTCGCCTCTTCCCATAACAGATCTCATTTTCACTGACAGGCCTTGGGCGCCCCCAACACCAAACTGCTTCTCTGATTACTGCAGGGAGAGGTTTTTGTCTGAGCTCAGACCGGCTTCCCCTCACTGTGTGTCTCGCACAGTAATAGCGGGCGGTGTCCTCGGGCTTCAGGCCGGTCAGTTGCAGATACAGCTCACTCTTGGAATTATCCCTGGAGATGGTGAATCGGCCTTTCACTGAATCAGGGTAATATGTACTCCCACCGGAGCTTATAGCAGAGACCCATTCAAGTCCCTTCCCGGGAGCCTGTCGGACCCAGCTCATCCAGGAGCTGCTGAAGGTGAACCCGGAGGCTTTGCAGGAGAGGCGGAGAGAGTCTCCAGGCTTTTTCACATCCCCTCCGGACTCCACCAGCTGCACCTGGGACCGGACACCTGGGAATAAAGACAAGTTGTAAATATCAGTATAGAAACAGTGATAACACAATATTCTTCTAACCTCCAGTTATTCAGAGGAGGAAAATACCTTCCAAAACCGCTACAGTGAAAATTACAAGGAGCAAAAATCGCATTTTCCCGGGTGCTGGAGGGGAAAGTTCTCAGGGGACTGGCTGGTCACTGCACAGACCCAGGGGCTGCGGATTGTGTCTCCGGGTGCAGCCTGGGCAGAGAGAGGCACAGATTTAAACAGGAAACTGCCTTCCTAATTTGCATATTTCCCTTCTTATAAGAGACACACACACTCCTGCTGCCAGTGATCTGACTGACTCGCCCTAGGGCTCCAGGTGCGGGAGTCAGACTGTCCCGTCCTGTGTGTCTGTGCAGCGCCAGGCACGGGGCGCTGGGGTCCTGCTGACACTTTTGGACCCTTGGGAGGAATGAACAGTTCCCTGCCGTGACTGTATTTCCTCACCCAGGAACTGAGCGCCTGGCTATTGTGAGGTGACATTGGGGATTGGGGGGACTCAGCTCTGGAGCCCCGTTCCATGCACAGAAGGGCCATGAAACGTCCGGTCAGTGGGGTTCGTGTCCGGTGAGGCTGCAGGCAGCACTGAGGGGAGATTGTTATTCACGATTGATATTCATATTCGTGTTCACACTTCTATTCCCATTCCCATTCCGACTCCACTTCCCATTCATACAGGGATGCTGTAAAATAAAACTGAGCACAGATCAGTGCTTTTGTGTTGGCTGTTGGGGTTGATTCCTGTCTTTTCTTAAACTCAGCCATTTTAAGAGCCAAACATGATGTGAACCCGCTGTTGGTTTTGGTGATGGGCTTTGTCACTGTGGTCTAGTCTCTCACACCATGATACCGGGCGGTGTATTTTAAAACTGCAATTAAGTTAGACAGATACAAGAGAGAGAAGCAGATAGACAGATCTGTAGATATTGGTCTAATACATCCTAGTGTTACTCTCCTGATCTCAATGTCTTTCCAATAAGGATGAATTTTATAGGGGATTTTCTAAAGCACTTAGATCATTTAGGAGTAGAAGTACTATTGATTTCCTAAGTGTTCCTGGAGAATTTAGGGACTTTAGAAACCCCCCACCTCCCCTCAGCCCATGAACTGCAGAGCTACCTAAAATCGACTGGTGAACAGACAAACAAACAAACAAACCCACCTGAGAGGCCAAGCAGGAAAACGCAGATTCTCAGCAGACCCAGCATGGTGATGGGATGTGAGCGCAGCCCTGTAAGTCCCAGGGCCAGGTGCGGGGCCTGTGGCTGAGATGCCTAGGGTTACCATACGTCCGGTTTTTCCCGGACATGTCCGGCTTTTCGGCAGTCAAACCCCCATCTCGGGGGAATTGCCAAAAAGCCGAACATGTCCGGGAAAATGCCAGCCGGGCACTTCCCCTCCCGGGCTCCGGCGGCGCAGGGTCCGGAGGCACGGGGGCTGCTCGAAGCCGGTAGCGCTTGGGCAGCTCGGCTCTTAAACAGAGCCCAAGAGTCAGGGGAAGAGTAGAGCAGCTGGAGCCCGGGAGGGGAAGTACCCGGCTGGGGGCGCAGGGTCCGGAGGCATAGGGGCTGCCTGAAGCCTGAGCGCTACCAGCTTCATGATTTGCTGGGCAGTCTCCAGACCCTGCGCCCCCGGCTGGGTGCTTCCCCTCCCGGGCTCCAGCGGCGCAGGGTCCGGAGGCATGGGGGCTGCCCGAAGCCGGTAGCGCTCGGGCAGCTCGGCTCTTAAACAGAGCCAAAGAGTCAGGGGAGGAGCAGAGTCTCCGGCCGCGGCGGCTCTGCTCCTCCCCTGACTCTTCGGCTCTGTTTAAGAGCCGAGCGCTACGGGCTTTGGGCAGCCCCCATGCCTCCGGACCCTGCGCCGCCGGAGCCCAGGAGGGGAAGTGCCCGGCCGGGGGCGCAGGGTCTGGAGGCATAGGGGCTGCCCGAAGCCCAAGTGCTACCGGCTTCACGGTTTGCCGGGCAGCCTCCAGACCCTGCGCCCCCGGCTGGGCGCTTCCCCTCCCGGGCTCCAGCT
>NW_023260488.1:0-36380 GCF_013100865.1 Trachemys scripta elegans | reverse complement strand
TTATGCCCAAATAAATGTGTTAATCTCTAACATGCCACAAAGACTCCTCGTTATTTCTGCCTTGTTGGTCAATACATAAGATGATCCCTGCCCTATCAGCATAGTGGGGTTTTCATGAGCAATGTGCATTTGCAGAGGACTGAAGCCCAGACAAGTGACTGGAGACTGTATAATCTGTGCTCCTCTCTGTCTGAACAGCTCTGTCATGGCAATGGGCAGGATGGAGATTTGCATTGAAGGTTTTTGTGCTAAGGCAGGAGGTGTTTGTTTTCTGTGTCTCTCGCACAGTAACACAGGGCGGTGCCTTCCCTTAATCGTCATACGTCCGGGTGCCTCTCTGTCTGTCCCTACATTGTGTCTTGTCCCTTGGTGAAGGTCTGGAAAGTGAATGGTGGATTGTGGGTGCCGCCATGAACATAATCACTGCTATTTTAATTAATATTCCCCAATTATGAAGAATACTATAAGAAGAACGGGGAAAGTGTTTGTAACTCTCCATAGAAGTTTTGGATAACTACTCCTCCTACTCCTCCAAAATTTGCCTGAGCGACTTAGGAACGCAAGTTCCCATTGACTTTCAATTTCACTTGTGCTCCTGAGTCACTTAGGTGATTTTTATTAACATCACACTTAACTGGAGCCTCGCTGTTCGAGGCACTCTAGGATTCTATTGCAAAAAAAGACAGTCCCTGCCCATAAAAGTGTCCAGTCTGCGTTTATGACCAGAGGCATCAGGTGGGGCCAACAAACAGATCGGGCAGCACAAGGGAACAAGGAGACCATCAGAGAGACTGTGATTAGCAGAGCTCACAGCACAGCACCTGCCAAACCATTGTGTTCTAGGTGTGCTGATGGCACAGGTGAAGGGATGGGGGAACTAACAGAGGATAACACAGGGGCCTTGCGGATTTTTACGGGGAGCTGCTTCTGTTCCGCAGGGTATTTGTAAGGGGCTGGAGCACTGTGGACACGCCTAGTCTCACCCAGTAATACACAGCGGTGTCTTCCTCTTTCAGGCTGTGCATCTGCAGATAGAGGCTGGAGCTGTCCATGGAAGTGGTGAATCGCCCCTGGATGGCAGGCGAGTAGAAGATGCTGGCCTGGGAATAGTAGTAAACCAGCCACTCCAGTCCCTTCCCTGGAGCCTGCCTCATCCAAGTCATGATAGATGTGCTGTGATCAGCTCGTTGCAGCACATTTCAGAATAGTGGCCTCGCCTGGCTTCCTCACTTCCGGACCTGACTGGGTCAGGACAACCTCGGAGAGGACAAGTGACAAACAGTAATCTTTGAAAAATCTACTTTCAAAATGATCTCTCTGTCCATGCATCATCAAGAACTATGCCTCCATCTGTCCATCTACCCATTCTTCCTTCTCTCTGCATGCTGGCTGGCTAGCTAGCCTTCTCTCTGCAACATCCATCAATCCATCCATCCCTCTCTATGTATGCTGGCTGGCTATCTATCTATTCTTCCCCCACTGCAGCGCTCTCTCCCCCCACATCTCTCTATCTAATCTATCTCTCTCCATACACCTCAATCTATCTGTTCCTCCATCACTGTAGTTTCTGTCCACATTTATAATGATATATACATCGTTATTAATAAATCATTAATTAACATGAAAAATCCACTCAGGAAAATGAAGCTGCAGACAGGTGAGGGCACAGCCATAGGATTGGTTAGAAGGGGAATTGAAGGAACAAGCCTCTCTGGTTTTTTAAATAACAAATAATACTGGGGAGTTTTGCATCTTTGAGAGAACTTATATCTGTAGATGGGGGAAATGCCCATTTTCCCAAAAGGACACAACGTCCTCTTTGTAAAAATAATGTTGGGAAAGGAAGGAAGGAAGGAAGGAAGGAAGGAAGGAAGGAAGGAAGGAAGCAAGTAACGATTCCTTTCATTCACAAATACTCAATGCACCTCAGTCATTATTAGCATCAGCCGTTGTTATTTCAGTTACGTGCCTCTCACAGAAATGTAAATTGAGTGATGAAGGAAAACTTCATGGAGGTGTAACTCTGAGGACAAGTATTGGTAACTTAACCTTTATTCCGAACCTGATAATTATTTTTAATAGACAAAATTACTCTGGACAGAAAGACCTTTTCCATCAGAAGAACATTTCTCACCTGCTAGATGAGCTTATCAGAGATCCCCCAGTATAATAAATGCAAGATTTCAATAAGGAAAGTCTTACACAGAGGTAATTCATAGGTGCTTTATTTGATCACAGAATATAGGGCAGGAAAGAAGAAACAATTTGTATAAATGTATGTTTTATTGACGGTTTCCTTTGCAATAAATAAAACTTACCTGGACCGAATTGGCAGTGAAACCAAACCAAACCAATAAACCATAAAGAGATTTCACAGGCTAAATATAACAATTGATGTCCAGATGCTGTAAATTGAGGTCGCTCCATTAAAATCAGTGGGTCAGAGCCCAAGTTGGCTTAGATCAGCATAGATCCATTGAAGCCAAAACCCTTATATAGTATATCTGTGTGTGTGTGTGTGTGTGTGTTCTTAGAAAGGTTAATGAAATAATAGACGGGGTGACTTGTGAGCTGCTTTCCCAATTCTGGGAAGGGAGTGGAGTCTAGTGGGCTAGATCTGGGTGGGAGATTGGAGCCAGGACTCCTGGGTTCTATTCCCAGCTCTGGTGGAAGCAGAGTGTGGTCTCGTGGGTGGGAGCAGAGACAGAGGGGGACAAATTGCTGGCTTTCTCACAGTAGTTTCCTTTCCAGTATTTGAAATGGTCTCAATCATTGTGCCAAACAGATATATATCCCTCGCACAGTAATACGTGCCAGTATCTTCTGGTGCAGCAGAGTGAACCTGCACGTAGTACTCGTTCCTGGCTGCGTCTCTGGTGATCGCTATGCGGGTCTGCAAACTCGGGGCGTAGATCGTGTTTCCATTGCTCATGACGAGCCCCATCCATTCTAGCCCTTGTCCATGAGTCCGTCGGAACCAGCTCCACCAGTTACTGCTGGAAATGGAGATCCCAGACACCGCACAGGTCAACTTGAGGGGCTCTGAGGGCTTCACCATGGCTGAACCTGACTGGACCAGGTTAAGCTGGGAAAAGGCACCTTGGGAAAGAAGGTAGGCAGGTGAACTGAACACCTAGCGTGAAAACTCCCATAGAGTTAGAGAGGGCCAGGATTGCAACCCTATCATTAGAGCTAATCGATTTTTTCCCCACAGCATTTTAATTGATACAGAGAGTCTGATTCTCTCTCCCTTTCACCGATAGGATGCTGCTGGCTTCCTTGGAATTGTTCCTCAACTCCACTAGTGTAAATGAGGTGGGAATCAGTCCTGGAATAATACAAAACAATTCCTGAAATCCAAGAGGATGATAAACTAAGTGGTCTGGCAGTGTACAGAATCTAGAACCCAGAATTCCTGAACTGCGGTCCTACGTCTTAACCATACACCCCCCCTTCTCATCCTAGGCCAATTGTCTGCACCAGAGACCTGTATGTTTACTTCACTTACCTGGCAGAGTAGCCAAAGAGAAAAGGAAACCTAGACATATTTTCATTCTCCTCAACAACCTTCTGGGCTGCAAAAAGAAAGGAACACTTTCTCAGGGCGCAGTTTCTCCATGAGGATTAATGGCTGTCCTTTATGAGGAAGATTTCCTGCTTCATTTGCATGTGGGCAGTGCTAAATCCTTAGAATAAAACTCAACTGCACTGGTTTTTGCTCATAAATCTCATCAGAACCCAGAGAGACAGACTGATGGAGAGACACTAGATCGGTGTAATGGAATATGGGCCCTGACAAAGGAGAGCAATAGAGCAGGTTGACACCAGTAAGATTTAAGTCTGAGCTTCGAGTTAATCAAGAAACTGAAATTTTAAGATGCTTAATATTACATTTCCAGAGTGTGACACCCAACAGACAGGAATAAAGTTGCAATAACAGAGAATCGATGAATCTATGCATACCAGCACTCTTGACCAGTGAAATGCATATGTGAGCTGTGATTTCCAAAACCTCATAAAAGAGTTGGCTACTCCATTCCCAATCATTTATAGGGGATTTGGGCACCCAAATCCTCCCTTTGAGAACCCCAGCCTTAAGTATCTGAGGAGGATAAAATCCTCCTGATTGTTACCAGGTTCAGTCTTTATGAAACATTAACTCCTATGCTAACACCTGGGGTTTTGCTGCCACCACGCGCAGCTTTTGCTAAACAGTGAAAAATATTTCCCCATATTTTTCTTCCTTTAGCTGATTAAACTTCCCTGGATTTTCTCTTCTTACCTAACAAAAAAAGTCATCCATTTTTCTTTGAGAGATTATTCGGTTTCAAAAGTATCCCTGGGGATTTTTGTTCAACCAGGGAAATCTATCTATCTATCTACCCCTAAAAATGCAAACTCTCTCTCCCTCTCTATTTCTCTCTCTGAAATGTTCCTTTCACCACCATTCTCCAGCAGTTGAGGATTCCGTTTTGCTCAGTGTAGCAATGAAAGAAGTTTGTAGTTGTAAAATAGGGGAGGTGTTGTACAGGAGGTAAGGGCCATTTCTAATTCAGGAGAGCTTTGTTCAATTAGTGGCCTATGTACAGATGTGTGAATGCCAGTGCTCCGACTTCACAGACACATTACATAACCCATTACAAACATTACCCACAATTCCAACTTGTATTGCAGCTGGCCCACTTGGTACACATCAAGAATGCCAAATCCACCCAAGGAAGCTGGATACCCCACTGTGCATCTAAGTCCTTTAGCCAGCTGAGAAAATTTCATTCCACGTTGGGCTACTGACAAATTTTGTCTGTGCTGCCCCCAGGGGTTTTTGCATGGCTGTGAGTGGATTTCTTCTCACTGTGTGTCTCTCGCACAGTAATACAGGGCGGTGTCTTCAGAATTCAGGCTGGTCATTTGCAGATACAGCAGGTTGTTGGGATTGTCCCTGGAGATGGTGAATCGCCCTTCGACCGAGTCTGTATAGTAGATTGTTCCTGAATCATGCCTAATACAGGCTACCCACTGCAGCCCTTTCCCGGGAGCCTGACACACCCAGTTCATCGAGTAGCTCCTGAAAGTGAATCCAGAGGCTTTGCAGGAGAGTTTTAGGGACTCTCCTGGTTTTTTGACTCCACCACTAGACTCCACCAGCTCCACATCTCACTGGACACCTGCAAATACAAAACAAGCAAGTGATGTACCCAGAGTATAAGCAGAAATGATAGGTAAACAGATGTAATTTAAGGGAGCAGGAAGACACCTGAGAGAGCTGCTAGCAAGAGAAGAAATCTCCACAAGGACAGCAGGGCAAAGGGACGAAAGAAGAGAAATAGACCCAGAAGCTGCAGAGAGGGCTGTAGTTTGGAAAGTGTCTCTAGGCACCTTGGCTTTAAACATAAGGCTTCAGCCCTGAATTTGCATGATCTGCTAGAGGTGCATAAAGCGGGACTGGAAGGACTTGTGGTTATAAAGCACTAGGTTCAGGCTGGCCTACACACAGACTTGCAGCAAGGGAACCACATTGGTTTCATTCACACCCTCGCCAACCTAAGGCAGATCAGAAGAGAACACTGTTAACTGGAAATAAAGAGAATCCACCCAGAGACTGGCATTGAAATGGGAAAGGTTTAAAATCACTGATTTGGGTGCGAGCCCACGGCTGAGCGTTGATTTTTCAGTAGGAACTGTGCTTCTTCATCACTTAAGGTCACAGGACCACACAGGCATTTTGAAAAATCTGGGCTCAAATCCTTGCTCGGCCTTAGGGCCTCTGGCAAGTCGAAATGACGTTATTAAGTTATGCTGGTGATGGGGAAGCTATGAGAACCTAGATCGATGGTGAGGATGTTTGATAAAACTCTCCTCAAATTACTTCTGAATGAACTAATAATTTGTGATACGCTGCTGCGAATTGTTTTCTCTGCAATTGTGTCTCTATTGTTTCCACTTTCTCTTTTGTTTAACTGATTCAACCTCATGCTTGTTTTGTTTTCTTGAAGGTTTATTTGTGCTTATTTTCTTGATTTAGGAGGAAAAAGCCGTCACCTCCTGCATTCTGAATCTCCCACTATAAACTTGTAATGACCACTTACATTTCTGACACAAACCCATTTCATTCAGTTTTACCGTATTTATCTGTAGTTGCACTTTTCAAGATTATTTACCGTAGAGCCAGATTGCCAGCTCATTCCAATCGGTGTAGCTCTACTGAGGTCAGTGGGGCCAAAACCCCAAATGGAGTAAATTGTTCATAGTTCCATTGGAGTCAATGGGGCCAGATTTCCAGCTGGCCTAAACCACTGTAGTTTCATCAAAGCCAATGGCACTATACTTATTTATCCCAGCTGAGAATCTAGACCAGACAAGGCGTGATAGTTTTCCTTTGTTTTCTCAACTTGTAAATGTACCTTTTACTAGAGTGTTTATCTTTGTTTGCTGTACTTTGAACCTGAGGCTAGAGGGGGGGGGGGGGTCCTCTGAGCTCTTTAAGTTTGATTACCCTGTAAGGTTAATTTCCATACTGATTTTACAGAGATGATTTTTACCCTTTTTCTTTAATTAAAAGCCTTCTTTTTAAGAACCTGATTGATTTTTCCTTGTTTTTAGATCCAAGGGGGTTGGATCTTCATCCACCAGGAGTTGGTGGGAGGAAGGAGGGGGGATGGTTAATTTCTCCTTGTTTTAAGATCCAAGGGGTTTGGATCTGTGTTCACCAGGGAATTGGTGAAGAGTTTCTCAAGGCTTCCCAGGGAAGGGAATCCACTTGGGAATGGTGGCAGCGGACCAGATCTAAGCTGGTAGTTAAGCTTAGAAGTTTTCATGCAGGCCCCCACATTTGTACCCTAAAGTTCAGAGTGGGGAAGCAGCCTTGACATGGTGGCAGAGCGGTGGGAATCATTTTAAACCCAAAAGCCAGTAAGATTTTTTTTCCCTTCTAGCTGCTTGGAAAGCAGAGCTGAAGGTAGATAGATGCATATCTTATCTCTCCTTGCCTGAAGGCAGAGGTGTTAAGTTTTTTTTAGCAAGGGCCTTTGTTAAGAGAAGGGTTCAATCAATGAGCAAACAGTTGGTAAAAGGAATTTACAAGCCGAATTGTTTTTTTTTTCTTTCTACCTCCTCGGGAGTAGCTAGTTAGAAAGTCTCTGTTAACTCAGCAGCAGCCAGAGCTGAGTGCATCCCAGTTTCAGTCAACTGCAGAGGGGTGTGACCCAGCACAAGAAAACAGGAAAATGACTACCAAAGAAGAAAAAGCCAAAGAGGAGGCCCACAAGAGAGCTATGCAGCTGCAAGAAAAAGAGATAGAGCTGAGAGAAAGAGAAGAGAAAGCCAAAGAGGAGGCCCACAAGAGAGAGATGGAGCTGAGAGAAAGGGAAGAGAAAGCCGAAGAGGAGGCCCACAAGAGAGCTATGGAGCTGAAAGAAAAAGAGATGGAGGAGAGAAAAAAAGAAAGGAAGAATGAACTGGAAGTAGCAAGGGCTAGGCCGGATACAACAGCCAATCCTAACAACCCCTCTCCAGGTACCCCTTCCCATCCCAGAAAATTCCCCACCTACAAGGCAGGCGATGATACTGAGGCCTTCTTAGAAAATTTTGAAAGGGCCTGCTTTGGATACAGCATCACTGCAGACCAGTACATGGTAGAGCTGAGGCCGCAGCTCAGTGGACCCTTAGCAGAGGTGGCGGCTGAAATGCCTAAGGAACACATGAACAGTTATGAACTTTTTAAAAACAAGGCCAGACTCAGAATGGGGCTAACACCCGAGCATGCCTGTTGGTGGTTCAGAGCCCTAAGGTGGAAACCAGACGTGTCATTTACCTGACATGCCTACCACATTGACAAAAATTGTGATGCCTGGGTATCAGGAGCAAATGTTAAATCTCTGGAAGATCTGGTTTCCCTAGTAAAAATGGAGCAGTTTTTAGAGGGTGTTCCTGAGGAAATAGAAAGGTACATCCTAGATGGGAGCCCAAAACTGTAACCAAGGCAGGGGAGATTGGCGCCAAATGGGTGGAGGTGGCAGAAAAGAAAAAAACTAGTAGCAGTTGGAGTGAATATCAGAAGGGGCAACCCAAAACAAAACCTTACCACCGGGGACAACCCAAGGCCTCACCCACATCCCAAGGGAAACCCCAGACGCCCTCTCACCCCACCACACCAGTCTCCACCAACCAACATTGCCCTGGTGATACCTTAGCAGGGCGATGTTTTAAATGTAATGAACTGGGACATATAAAGGCTCACTGCCCCAAGAACCCCAACTGATTACAGTTCATTACACCCCAATCACACCAAAGATCCCCAGACCCAGATGCCTCTCTCATACATTCGGAGCGAAGGGAAACGTTGAGAGTGGGCGGAAAGAAGGTTATCGCTTGGAGGGACACTAGGGCACAAGTGTCAACTATCCACCAATCCCTAGTGGACCCCAAACTCATCAACCCGGAGGCTCCAGTGACAATTCAACCCTTCATGTCACAGTCTGTAACCTTGCCTACAGCCAAGTTGCATGTCCAGTACAAGGGTTGGTCAGGAATGTGGATTTTTGCAGTCTATGACAATTATCCCATCCCCATGCTGCTGGGGGAAGACTTGGCCATCCATGTGAAGCTAGCCAAGAGGGCGGGAATAGTCACCCACAGCCAGGCTAAGCCAGCTTTCAGCCCCATCCCTGTTCCTGAGCTGTCCACCAGGGCCCCGTTTGTGTTACCAGAGACCCAAACCATGGTGGTGGAACCGGATCCCCTGCCGATGACTGAAACAGCCGTAGTGGATCCAATCCCAGTGACCCAGCCAAAGCCAGTCCCAGAACCGGAACTGGCAACGCAACCAGCACTAGAACCATTGCCAGCACTGAGTCCAGCGCTTGCAAACCCGTCTACCACTCCAACGCCAGAGGGCACCAACGAGCCTGAACTGGCGGAAGCAGCAGATAACCCTACCCAAGAGGCTCAGCCAGAGCCTGAGATACCACATAGTGCACCAGCGGACAGCGGTTCACAGTCAATGGAAACAGCCCCAGCACCTGCATCGCTTCCAGAGGGACCAAGCCCCAGTCCACAGTCCAAGGAGGAACTGATGTCTCCAGCATCAAGGGAACAGTTCCAAGCTGAGCAGGAAGCAGATGACAGCCTTCAGAAAGCTTGGGCGGCGGCGCGGAGCACCCCACCGCCTTTCAGCTCCTCTAACCGATCCCAGTTTGTTGTAGAACAAGGACTTTTATACAAGGAGACTCTTTCTGGTGGGCACCAGGAAGACTGGCATCCTCAAAGACAGTTGGTAATTCCCACTAAGTATCGGGTAAAGCTCTTGAGCTTAGCCCATGATCATCCCAGTGGCCATTCTGGGGTGAACAGGACCAAAGACCGGTTGGGGAAGTCCTTCCACTGGGAGGGAATGGGCAAGGACGTTGCTAATTATGTCCAGTCTTGTGAGGTGTGCCAACGAGTGAGAAAGCCCCAAGACCAGGTTAAAGCCCCTCTCCAGCCACTACCCATAATTAAAGTCCCATTTCAGCGAGTAGCTGTGGATATTCTGGGTCCTTTCCCAAAGAAGACACCCAGAGGAAAGCAGTACATACTGACTTGCATGGATTTTGCTACCCGATGGCCGGAAGCAGTACCCTTAAGCAACACCAGGGCTAAAAGTGTGTGCCAGGCATTAGCAGACATTTTTGCCAGGGTAGGTTGGCCCTCCGACATCCCTACAGATTCGGGAACTAATTTCCTGGCAGGGACCATGAAAAACCAGTGGGAAGCTCATGGGGTGAATCACTTGGTTGCCACCCCTTATCACCATCAAACCAATGGCCTGGTGGAGAGGTTTAATAGAACTTTGGGGGCCATGATACGTAAATTCGTAAATGAACACTCCAATGATTGGGACCTAGTATTGCAGGAGTTGCTTTTTGCCAAAGGGCTGTACCACATCCCAGTTTAGGGTTTTCACCATTTGAACTTGTGTATGGCCGCGAGGTTAAGGGGCCATTACAGTTGGTGAAACAGCAATGGGAGGGGTTTACGCCTTCTCCAGGAACAAACATTCTAGACTTTGTAAGCAACCTACAAAGCATCCTCCGACACTCTTTAGCCCTTGCTAAAGAAAACCTAAAGGATTCTTAGGAAGAGCAAAAGGCCTGGTATGATAAACATTCCAGAGAACGGTCCTTCAAAGTAGGAGACCAAGTCATGGTCTTAAAGGCGCTCCAGGCCCATAAAATGGAAGCGTCGTGGGAAGGACCATTCACGGTCCAGGAACGCCTAGGAGTTCTTAACTGTCTCATAGCCTTCCCCACCTCCAACATAAAGCCTAAGGTATACCATGTTAATTCTCTTAAGCCCTTTTATTCCAGAGAATTAAAAGTTTGCCAGTTTACTGCCCAGGAAACAGATGACGCGGAGTGGCCTGAAGGTGTCTACTACGAAGGAAAAAGGGATGGTGGCGTGGAAGAGGTGAACCTCTCCTCGACCCTTGGACGTCTGCAGCGACAGCAGATCAAGGAGCTGTGCACAAACTTTGCACCAATTTTCTCAGCCACTCCAGGATGGACCGAATGGGCATACCACTCCATTGACACAGGTAATGCTCACCCAATTAGAACCCCACCCTACCGGGAGTCACCTCATGCCCAAACTGCTATACAAAGGGAGATCCAGGACATGCTACAGATGGGTATAATCCGCCCCTCTAAGAGTGCATGGGCATCTCCAGTGGTTCTAGTTCCCAAACCAGATGGGGAAATACGCTTTTGCGTGGACTACCGTAAGCTAAATGCTGTAACTCATCCTGACAACTATCCAATGCCATGCACAGATGAGCTATTGGAGAAATTGGGACATGCCCAATTCATCTCTACTTTAGGCTTAACCAAAGGGTACTGGCAAGTACCACTAGATGAACCCGCTAAGGAAAGGTCAGCCTTCGTCACCCAGGCAGCGGTGTATGAATTCAATGTACTCCCTTTTGGGTTGCGAAATGCACCCGCCACCTTCCAAAGACTTGTAGATAGTCTCCTAGTGGGATTGGGAGAATCTGCAGTTGCCTACCTCGATGATGTGGCCATTTTTTCTGATTCATGGGCAGAACACCTGGAGCACCTGGAAAAAGTCTTCGAGCGCATCCGACAGGCAGGACTAACTGTTAAGGCTAAAAAGTGTCAAATAGGCCAAAACAGAGTGACTTACCTGGGGCACCAGGTGGGTCAAGGAACTATAAATCCCCTACAGGCCAAAGTGGATGCTATCCAAAAGTGGCCGGTTCCAAAGTCAAAGAAACAGGTCCAATCCTTCTTAGGCTTGGCTGGATATTATAGGCGATTTGTACCACACTACAGCCAAATCGCCACCCCACTGACAGACCTAATCAGAAAGAAACAGCCAAATGCAGTTCAGTGGACTGATGAGTGTGAAAAGGCCTTTCACCAGCTTAAGGCGACACTCATGTCTGACCCAGTGCTAAGGGCCCCAGACTTTGACAAACCATTCCTAGTAACCACAGATGCATCCGAGCGGGGCGTGGGAGCAGTTTTAATGCAGGAAGGACCGGATCAAGAATTCCATCCTGTCGTGTTTCTCAGCAAGAAACTGTCTGAGAGGGAAAGCCATTGGTCAATCAGCGAAAAGGAATGCTATGCCATTGTGTACGCGCTGGAAAAGCTACGCCCATATGTTTGGGGACGGCGTTTCCAACTACAAACAGACCATGCTGTGCTACAGTGGCTTCATACCGCCAAGGGGAATAACAAAAAACTTCTTCGGTGGAGTTTAGCTCTCCAAGATTTCGATTTAGAAATACAACACATTTCAGGAGCTTCTAACAAAGTGGCTGATGCACTCTCCCGGGAAAGTTTCCCAGAATCAACTGGTTAAAAATTGTTCTTGGAATGTGGAACATATTGTTATTTTTTATATAATCAGTAGTATGTCTAAAGGTGCATGTGTCTTATTAACTCTGTTTTCTCCTAGAGCTCCAGGAAGAAATCACAGCCAGTGTGGAACCGAACGTCCAACACTATCTGTGATTTGGGGGGCGTGTCATAACTATAAAGGGAAGGGTAACAGCTGTCCTGTGTACAGTACTATAAAATCCCTCCTGGCCAGAGACTCCAAAATCCTTTTCCCTGTAAAGGATTAAGAAGCTCAGGTAACCTGGCTGGCATCTGACCCAAAGGACCAATAAGGGGACAAGATACTTTCAAATCTCGGGGGTTGGGGGGAAGGCTTTTGTTTGTGCTCTTTGTTTGGGAAGTCATTCGCTCTTGAGACTGAGAGGGACCCGACATCAATCCAGGTTCTCCACATCTTTCTAAACAAGTCTCTCGTATTTCAAACTTGTAAGTAAACAGCCAGGCAAGGCGTCTTAGTTTTCCTTTGTTTTCTCAACTTGTAAATGTACCTTTTACTAGAGTGTTTATCTCTGTTTGCTGTACTTTGAACTTGAGGCTAGAGGGGAGTCCTCTGAGCTCTTTAAGTTTGATTACTCTGTAAAGTTATTTTCCATACTGATTTTACAGAGATGATTTTTACCTTTTTTCTTTAATTAAAACTCTTCTTTTTAAGAACCTGATTGATTTTTCCTTGTTTTTAGATCCAAGGGGGTTGGTTCTGTATTCACCAGGGAATTGATGAAGAGTTTCTCAAAGCTTCCCAGGGAAGGGAAGTAGCTTGAGATGGTGGCAGCGGACCAGATCTAAGCTGGTAGTTAAGCTTAGAAGTCTTCATGCAGGCCTCAACATCTGTACCCTAAAGTTCAGAGTGGAGAAGCAGCCTTGACAACCCACTACTGAGCAAGTGACAGTAGCAGAGTTTTTGCAGGACAGAGATCTCGGAGCTCTCAGTTCCACCTGCAGCTGTGGTCAGCTGTGAAAACCACATGGAGTTTCTCTTTCATTTTAAATTCCAGATGAAAGTCTGTGGTTTCCCCACTGCCTCCTGCCTTGTTAACTAACAGCACCAGACAGGAAAAGATTTTAAGAGCTACTATCCTATTGCTCTACGGTGTACAATTTTAAGGGATGAGAGTATGTATGAAAGATCCTACCAGAATAAAACTGTCTTGCAATTTATAGCTTTGAAGTGTCTTGCAGAGGCTGAGGGGGTTTCACCCAATGTATGTCTGACTTTCAGGAACACTGGTCCTATTTAAAGGTATTTTAGATACCAAAAAGGTAGGTTAGGTGCCTAACTCCCATTATTTTCAAAGGGAGTTAGGCAGGGCCGCCTGGGGGCGGGGGGGCAAGTGGGGCAATTTGCCCCAGGCGCTGGGCCCCGCAGGGGCCCCCATGAGGGTCCTTCACTCACTCCGGGGGCCCCCAGAAAACTCTCACGGGGCCTGGGCCCCTGGAGCTTCTTCTGCTCCGGGTCTTCGGCGGCAATTCGGCGGCAGGGGGGGGTCCTTCCACTCCGGGATCCACAGCCAAAGTGCCCCAAAGACCCACGGCGCGGGATCCTTCCATCCCGGGACCTGCCGCCGAAGTGACAGGTCTTCGGTGGCAATTCAGCGGTGGGGGCCCCCCGCCGCCAAAGACCCCAGGCCCTCTGAATCCTCTGGGCGGCCCTGGAGTTAGGTGCCAAACCTTCTTACACTATTTTGAAAATCCCAGTAGGTGCCTACTTTGCATCTTCATGTGCCTAAAGACTTCTTAAAATCTAGCCCGATTCCTTTGCTAGAAAGAGGAAACTGGAAAGAGACAGATTCTCAGGTGGTGTAATTCAGCGTAGCCGTGCTGACTTCATTAGCACTGCACACAGACACACGACCTCACGATCTAGCCCTAAATCTTTACATTGACTTTTTATATTTCAAAACCGGGCAATGCTAGCACGGGGTGAGATTCTGTTCCCATTACTCATGTCAAGTAGTATTTTACTCCGTGAGTAGCTCCATTGCTCCAGATTCTCCTCTCGGTAACAGTGGCTGTAGACTGGAGTCTCTCCTAATTTACACAGGAGTACGTGAAAGGAGAATCAGTCCCATGACACCAGTGAACTTAGTCCTGACCAACACCAGGGTGAATGAGATGAGATCCCGTCTTATTGAGTGCAATGAACTTACTTCTGCTTTACACCAGACTGATTAAGAAAATCAGGCTCTTTGAGTACAGTGAAATCACTTCTGCTTTACGCTGATGTGCGGGAGGGGGACTCTGCCCCATTGACTCCATTGTTACTAGTCCCAGAATAAGTGCATACTCGGCGTTCAGAAGTCCTCACCATTAAAAGTGAAACTGTGAAACATTTGTATTTCTAGCCAAAGCTGGACCAACATCAAAAATAACCTTTGGTTCTGGATCTCCCATGGCTCCCACCTCGGAAGGATCTGAGCCCCTCAAAAACAATAATGTATTTATCCCCACGACAGCCGTGAATGGTAGGGAGCCATTGTTATTTGATGGGGAACGAAGTTAAAGGTTGACACGCTTGCTCAAAACAGCAGAGACCTTGGACAACCCATTCATTTTTGCTTTAACTGACTGTGGCTGGGAAGAAAATCCCCCTACGGCTAGTGTATCCCAGTGACTCTAGTAGGAACCGATCTCACACCTTCTTGTCAAGCATTCGGTATTGGCTCCTGTTGGAGAACTGAGCTAGACGGACAGGACTGAGCCGTTGGCGCAATTCCTCTGTTCCCATCACACAGTGAGCATGTGGCCGCGCTGGTAATGGACGTTGAGCTATTCAAGGGGCCTAAGGGAATTAGGCGCATGGCTCCCAATGAGGTTCAAAGAGAGTTGGATAGTTAACTTCAGCCTGAACACAGATCTCCTGAGTCCCACTGCACTAGTCAATGGTGCCTCGAGAGTAGGTGGGGAAAGACAGAAGGGAGACGCAAAACTTCTGAAAATGCAGAATCGTTTGCCTTCCTCCCTTTCCAAGAGCCAAGAATGAACAATGTACGGCCATTCTGTACAACGGCTGCTACATGGCATGAGACAGGGGGACGATATTGTGTAATGCCACACACGCTTTCAGCCAAGGGGTAGGAACGGGCAGCACGAGGCTGTTCTCTACAATGGCCACTAGTGATTACTTAGCGGATGCAGGGGAATGAGACAGAAACGGCAACATCCATTAATGTGCACATGATGGCAGCAGAGCGCCGGGTGGCTTTCAGCTGGCGGTTCTCGTTTTCATCTGCAGCTGTGGTCAGCTCTGAAAACCACACGGACTTTCGATTTCATAGAAAGACACAGCTGAAGGCCTGTCTGTCCCCCCCCCACCCATTTCCTGCCTACTGCCTAACCAAGTGTCAGAGGGGGAGAGAGTTTGCAGGCACTGCACTGTTTCTGTGCTGAAAACAATTTCGGGAATGGAGAGTTGGAATGAAAACCCTCCAAACTAGAACTGGATGGCATTGCACAGCTCTGAAGAGTCTGGCACAGCATGGGGACGCCTTTCCTCCCTTGTCATCAAGGATAAAAGGGAAATTGTTCTGATAGGGGAGTTGAAGGGGAAAGTTAAGGGAGCAGATCCTCACTTGGAGTAAATGGGTGTAGTGCCATAGACTTCAGTACAATGACATTTCTACTCCAGGTGGGTAGAAATTCTGGACTTAAATGTTCATGTTGATTTTACATTTCAAATTGTGACAATGCTAACATGGGGTGAGTCTCTGGTTGCCATCACTCAGATCAAATAGTACTTTACTCCATGAGTAGATCCATTGGTCCCGATTCTCTTCTCACTCCTCGTGGCTGAGAAGAGAATCAGCTTCATTGATTCCACAAGACACTCCTGATTTACACGAGAATGAGTGACAGGAGAATTAGCCTTAATGAGTCCAATGGCGCTACTCTTGATTGACACCGGGGTGAAATAAGACTCTGATCCTCTGACACCCGTGGAGTTACTCCCAGTTCAAACTGGGCTGCATAAAATGAGACTCATTCAGATCGACTCCAATGGAGTTACTGGCGATTCGGAGTGCGGTAAGTGGGAGAAGATTAAGCCAAAATCACACCAGTGGAATCAGTCCAATTAACTCCTTTCTGAGTAGTCTGGATGTGACATTGTGCGCAGTCCATATGGTTTTATAAAAACTTGATAATAAGTCAATATAATGTAACTGGGATAGTTTTAGAGAAAATATGGTAACAAGTGAATATAACGTAACTGGGATATGCTTCATGCAAAAGGTCTCTTGTAAGGTATCATTACAAAGCTTATAATCTAGTGAGTATGATCATCCGATTTGTATAAATGTACCACTCTTGTATCTAAAACTAGAAATATAAAATATAACTCTGAGGGCCTATTGTAATTATGTAAAGTGTGGGCCATTAATGG
Organism: Trachemys scripta elegans; assembly: GCF_013100865.1. Taxonomy (NCBI): domain Eukaryota; kingdom Metazoa; phylum Chordata; order Testudines; family Emydidae; genus Trachemys; species Trachemys scripta. The sequence continues at coordinate 20,105 of NW_023260488.1, read as the reverse complement.
TGGTTTGGAATCTTGATAACTCCCATTAATAAGGACCATTATCCGCAGATGGCTGTGTTTACCTGTGAGTCTTCCTGTATATGTGTGTGCTGGCAAGTGAGCAGTGAAGTCTTGCAGTGACATGTGATCATGTCACCTGAACTGGAATCCATCTTTAACCTGGTGCTTTTCCAGTGAGGGGGAGTGGAAACCCAGAGGGACAAAGAGTTCCCGCCTTATGCAAAAGAGATATAAAGGGGTGGACGAGAACAGAGAAGGAGAGGCCGTCATGAAGAATCCCCTAGCTATCACCTGAGCTGGAACAAGAGCTGTACCAGGGGAAAGAATTGTGCCCAGGCCTGGAAGGTGTCCAGTCTGAGAAAAACTTACTGAAGCATCTCTGAGGGTGAGATTATCCGTATTTAGTTTGATTAGACATAGATTTGCGCATTTTATTTTATTTTGCTTGGTGACTTACTTTGTTCTGTCTGTTACTACTTGGAACCACTTAAATCCTACTGTCTGTATTTAATAAAATCACTTTTTATTTAGTAATTTACTCAGAGTATGTATTAATACCTGGGGGGGGAGCAAACAACTGTGCATATCTCTCTATCAGTGTTATAGAGGGCGAACAATTTATGAGTTTGCCCTGCATAAGCTTTATGCAGGGTAAAACGGGTTTATTTGGGTTTAGACCCCATTGGGAGTTGGGCATCTGAGTGCTAAAGACAAGCACACTTCTGTGAGCTGTTTTCAGGTAAACTTGCAGCTTTGGGACAAGTGATTCAGACCCTGGGTCTGTGTTGGAGCAGACGGGAGTGTCTGGCTCAGCAAGACAGGGTGCTGGAGTCCTGAGCTGGCAGGGAAAACAGAAGCAGGGGTAGTCTTTGCACATCGGGTGGCAGCTCCCAAGAGGGTTTCTGTGATCCAACCCGTCACACTGGACATGGAAAACAACTCCACCATATAGACTGTCTGAATTAATGCTGATCAATGAGGTCACCAACATCTGAGTGTGGGACAGAGAGAGAGAGAAAGCAAGAGTGAGAAAAATCTGTGGGTTGGAAAACATATTTCTTTCAACTCTATACCTACATAAACAGCTCGTTTGTACATGGAACTTGCAGGTGCCCTTTGACTCCGCCTCTTCTAAAGTCTCCGGGTTCCACTTCAGCGCTGGGTCCCTCGGGCTCCTGGGAAGCGTCTGCAGTGGGTCTCCAGGGCGCAGTATACACGAAATTATTCCCATTACACCAATTCAGCGGAAATGCGATTTGTTGTCTCCCAAGACAATCCCAGGAACCCTCTGTATTTACAAAGGAGCAGCAGGAGACCGAAAAACACCTCCCGGTATCGCTGTGTGAGAGACTAGACCACAGTGACAAAGCCCATCACCAAAACCAACAGCGGGTTCACATCGTGTTTGGCTCTTGAAATGGCCAAATTTAAGAAAAGACAGGAACCAACCCCAACAGCCAACACAAAGGCAGTGATTTCTGCTCAGTTTTATTTTACAGAATCCCCGTATGAATGGGAAGTGGAGTCGGAATGGGAATCGAAGTGTGAACACGAATATGAATATCCATCGCAAATAACAATCTCCCTTCAGTGCTGCCTGAAGCGTCGCCAGACACGGACCACACTGACCAACGTCACATGGCCCTTGTGTGTGTGGAACGGGGCTCCAGAGCTGAGTCTCCCCTTCCCTCCCCTCACCACATCACTCTACAATAGCCAGGCCCTCGTTCCTGGGTGAGGAAATACAGTCACTGCAGGGAGCTGGTCATTCCTCCCAGGGATCTGAAAGTGCCAGGAGGATCCCAGCGCCCTGTGCCCGGCGCTGCACAGACACAGGACGGGACAGTCTGACTCCTGCACCCGGAGCAGTAGACATACCTTTATAAGAGACTCAAACTCCTTCCCTTGGCAATGTGAATTATTTCTGCTCATGTTCACAGCACAGTCTGGCTGTCGCACAGAGCGCTGGGCTCCTCGTTTCACTTTTGGATAAGGAAGTCATGAATACCTTTAGAAACAACTCTTCCCCCAGCATGTATAAAGGAAGGGCCTGTTCCTAGACAAGTTAGGTGATGGTGGAAAATTTGTTTTGCAGCCCCTACCTCACGAGCAGTGGGGCTGTGGAACGGCCGGCAACTGGGGGGGTCAGTGACTCGGGTCGGGTCACAGGGTTCAACTGGGCTGAGACACTCTCTGACTGGTGAAAATTCACCAGGGCGCAGAGCGAGGGCTGGGAATTAATTCCCTTCCCAGCCCCCTTCCCAGCAATGCCCAGCTCCTCTGAAAAGTGCAGGGAGCAGAGGGAAATATGTTGTGGGAAATTCAGACATGGATAGGGGCCAAGTGCTGCTTTCTTTACTCTTTGGGAATCTCCCATTCACCTCAGTGAGGCTTCTGGTTTGAGGAGAGCTGGTAGCGCTCTGCGAAGGGTCTATGCTTTGAACTGCAGTGGGCTGCATCCCCCTCTGGAGCTGTGCAATGGAAACGTAACAGTGAATGTTTTAGGTTTTTTACTCCGTTTGTTCTTTCTCACCTTTGTGGCCAAGGCTGTGTCGTTTGCGCCACTGCTGCCCCCAAGTGGCGCAGGGTTGAAATGGGATTTCTTCCGCTCTGGTTTTTGTATTAGCACTATTCGGCTACCTCCCACTGTGTGTCTGGCACAGTGATACCGGGCAGTGTCCTCGGGCTTCAGGCTGGTCATTTGCAGATACAGCAGGTTGTTGGGATTGTCCCTGGAGATGGTGAATCGACCTTGAACAGCCGGGGAGTACCACTGGCTCGATCCATCCGAGTTAATCTGAGCCACCCACTCCAGCCCCTTCCCGGGAGCCTGTCAGACCCAATCCATGTTGTAGCTGGTGAAGGTGAACCCGGAGGCTTTGCCGGAGAGGTGGGGAGAGTCTCCGGGCTCTTTCGCATCTCCTTTGGACTCCACCATCTGCACTTGGGACCAGACACCTGGGAATAAGGACATGTTACAAATATTGGTATAAAACAACAATAGTATAATATTATTTTAACTCTGCCAGTGATTCAGTGGAAACAATACCTTCCAGAGCCACCACAGTGAACATGAAAAGGAGCCAAAATCTCATTTTCGCTGGTGCTGGAGGGGAAAGTTCTCAGAGCGAATGTCTGATAACCGCACAGACACAGGGGACTGGGGACCGTGTTCCCAGGTGCAGCCGGGCAGAGAGAGACACAGATTTTAACAGCCAACTGGAACTGGAATTTACATATTTCCCTTTTTATAAGCGGTACAAACATCTCTCCTTGGTCAGCAGGATGCCTGTGACTAAGGCTCAGAGGGGATTCTCTGGGTTTGTGCAGCGCCCAGCACAGTGTGCTGGGGTCCGGAATATCCTTTCGCCGAAGGGAGAAATCACCAGTTGCCTTCTACGCCCTCAAATCTCTAGACGTGGCTCTAGGGCTCGACCCAAACGTTATTGCAATGAACACAGATACTCCTCTTAGATTTAGAGGGCGTTGGATGAAACCTCGAAGGAGAACTTTTATTTATTTATTTACTTACTTATTTATTGGCTAGAGAACAAAGCAATGTCTTGGTCAACAAGGTGTGAAAGATACATTTTTCCTATAAGATTGTATTGGAAGTATAGTGGTAGATTTCCCACCTTTAAAAAAAGTTAAATGGCGTTTAGGACTCTGCTTCTCCACCAATTTCAACATGATTTGAGCATCTAAATCCCCGAGTCCCATTGAGAATCCCAGCCACAGCTACTTCATTTTGTGCACTTTTCTTCTCCAATAATCTCCTCCTGTATTGATGCTTTTCACTGCGGGTGTCTGATAAATGCCAGCTTCAAACGACTAACTCTTCTTTCGGGCTGGGATTTTCATAGGAAACTAAGAGAGTTAGGAGCCCAATTCCTATTGATTTCACAGAGCTTTCAGGGTTCTAGTTCCCATAGACCCACTTTTGGTGGCCTTTTGTTATTGTGAAGGTCAGACTAGATGATCACAAGGGTTCCTTCTGGTCTTGAAATCTATGAAAAATCCCTTGTTAAATAATGCCACATCCTTTGAGAATATAAGAATGGCGACCTTGGGTCAGACCAATGGTCCATCTACCTCAGTATCCTGTCTTCCAATAGTGGCCAGTGCCAGGTGCCCCAGAGGGAATGAACAGAACAAGTAATCATCAAGTGACCCATCCCCTGTTGCCCATTCCCAGCTTCTGACAAACAGAGGCTAGGGACACCATCCCTGCCCATCCTGGCTAATAGCCATTGATGGACCTATACTCCATGAACTTACCTAGTTCTTTTATGAACCCTTTTGTAGTCTTGGCCTTCCCAACACCCTCTGGCAAAGAGTTCCACAGGTTGACTGTGCTGTTGTGTGAAGAAATACTTCCTTTTGTTTGTTTTAAACCTGCTGCCTATTAATTTCATTGGGTGACCCAGAGTTCTTGTGTTACGTGGATAAGGGCATCAGTGGCTATCAGCCAAGATGGTCAGAGACAAAACCCCGTGTGTGTGTGTGGTGTGTTTGTGTTCATCACTTTTTCCTGCTATGGGGTGGAATGAGTCCTTCTCCATGTCTCTCTTTACAGGGAACAAGGTTGAGTAAACACAATTTATTGCTTTTCCCTCCTGTAAATATCCCCAGTGCCTCAGCCACTACAGGAGAAATTGCTGTCCAAGGGCCCTGAATGAGTGTGTGGAAATTACTTCCCCTTTTTGTACGAATGCTCTGCTCTGTGTCACTGTGTGCCTGCCTGGCGCAGTAATAGGTGGCGGTGTCTGCAGCTGTCAGCGAGCAGAGCTGCATGGAGAACTGGTTCTTGGCAGTGTCAGCAGAGATGGTGGTTCGGCCTTGGAGAGACGGGGCGTAGCCTGTGCTCCCGCCATACGGATACACCCATCCCATCCACTCCAGCCCTGTCCCGGGAGGCTGTCGGATCCAATGCCAGGCAGTATCGCTGCTAATGGAGGTCCCAGAGACAGCGCAGGTCAGTGTGAGGGTGTCTCCGGGCTTCACCGCCCCTGGGCCGGACTGGACCAGCTGGGTAGCGGACAGGACACCTAAGGGAATTAGAGTTAAATCGTAACTACCCTTTCCAAGGGCTCGGCGATCATTTCCCCACCGCCTCCCCTAGACACTCACAGGGCGAGATGGACAGCAAACACAGAGCAGATAACAAAGATTTCATCTTCGAGTAGGAGACTCAAGCAAAGGAAATCCAGTTCCCTGGCAGCCAAGTGTGTGTGAGAAGCCAGGGTTTGCCGTTATGTGGGGGAACCTGGAGCTGAGATTTGCATAAACATCACACACCCGCCACCGCACTTGAATAGAAGTTCATATTCTCTAGCTACTGCTGTTCAATCAGTTTCTAATTAGTGTCCACTTTGCCTCTTCCTTCCTTCCTCCTTCCTTCCTTCCGTCTGTCCGTCTTTCTTTCTTTCTTTCTTTCTTTCTTTCTTTCTTTCTTTCTTTCTTTCTTTCTTTCTTTCTTTCTTTCTTTCTTCATACACCCCCTCTATCTATCTATCTATCTATCTATCTATCTATCTATCTGACCAAGACATACACTAGAGTAAATATCCCTTTTTTTGTAGGGGCTTTTCAAACAGTATAGGGGTGTGTGATGTGACTCCTGCGCCCCTAGGGATTAAAATGAGATTTGGGGTGTGTGTGTGTGTGTGTGTGTGTGTGTGTGAAAGAGAGAGGGACGTGGTGAAATCTAGAAGTTCATAAGTGTGCTCTCTAGCTTGTTGTTCTTTCTTTCTTTCTTTCTTTCTTTCTTTCTTTCTTTCTTTCTGTTCCCCTACATTGGTGCCCATCACAATAAATTTTCAGTTCATGTTTGTGATTTTAAAGTTGTTGGTTCTTTGATATCCAAAGACCACAGGGAGCTTCATTTTGCAAAGATGGCTGTCTTTTTCCCCACTCCTGTACACAGATTTACAAGTCCTTTCCCTCCTGCTGACACCTTGAAACCCTGCAAACCACAGGACAGGCCCCAAGGGAAGTGTGTTTCCCACACAGGCTGCTCTAGAATTAACTCTCTGCCTTTCCGGGCTTTCATCGCCTTGGATTGGGGTCAGTCGAATTCCGTTCTGCTTGGGCGCAGCGCACCCTGCTGGTGAGACCCAAAGCTGCAGCTGCTGCTGCTTATGAAAAGGCTCGTTCAGCGCTGCCCGGGAGTGGGAATGAGAAGCCCGGTGAGAAGGGGAAATTCCTGATCTTCACCCTAGTGGCTCAGGCTCAACTTCTAGCCATAAGCGCCAGATTCCTCTCAGCGAAGAGCGCCGATTTCCCTGTGTGTCCCAGCCCCTTGTTTCCTCCCAGAGCAGCACTAGCTCCCTAGCCCAGCCCTGCTGTAGTAGGGTGGGTGAGTGGAAAACCCCTGGTGACAGGGGTTGGGGTGGTGCCCAGTTCCTTATTCTCCACGTTAAACATTGACCTCACGCGCTGACATAGCTGCTATCAAATGTATGAGCCTTTGATGCCATCCCAGCAATGAAATTTTACTATTATTAATTTTACTAAAGACATTACAGGCCTCAGCCAAGGTCATGCCCCCTGGTGCTGGGCGCTGTACAGACTCACAGTCAGAGAACGTTCCTGCTCCAAAGAGCCTATGATCCAAGTACGGAAGTCCCTATTTGTATAGAAGTGGAACTGAGGAAACCCCAGGAGGATTACTAAAGGATCATTTTATAATGAATATCAAAATATTGGTGATATTTGGTTATGGATTGCCACCCAATACACTCTAATGACTGGACATGTCCCCATGTATGCATAAAAACTCCTCCTTCACCACAATTCTCCAACATTTATCCTCATTCAACCTCTGTATAGTTTTTAACATAACTGGTGCAAGGTAATGTTGAAACAGGATATTAAAGAAATATTCTTTTATTGTGCTACAGCCAGAGACTGCCGGTTCTCTTTTCCAGATCAAATCCCATTCCTCTGGGCTAATTTGTCTACTCACATCCTGTCCCCAATGACTCAGGCATGAGATCTTATTGTTAATTTTACAGAAGACATTACAGGCACCAGCCAAGATCATGGTGCTGAGCGCTACACAGACACACAGTGTCTGTTCCAAGGAGCTTGCAATTTAGCAAGACAAGTGGCTATTTTTGTAGAGGGGGGAACCCAGGTTGAGAAAGGTCAAATGACTTGTTCAAGGTCACTTAACAAGTCTGTGGGGAGACAAGAATTGAACCCAAATCTTCTGAACACCGAGTCGAGCTCCTTTTCCTTAAAGCCATCTCTCCTCTCATGATACATTTCAATTCGGGGCTGATTTTCAGAGGTATTTGGCACCTGCAGCTCCCATTGATTTCAGGTAGAGCAGTGTGTGCGAAGTGAGGGTGAAATGTACAAGTCCTGAAGTGGTTTCTGAATTTGGGGCTCTCGGTATCTGGAGACCAGCATGAGATACAGAGAACTTGGTTCCCACGGGTGACACCCGCCCACTGCTCCAGCTGAGGCCAATGAGAGATACAGGATCTGAGCATCCTTTAGAGATCAGGCCCGAAAAGGTCTCAGTTAAGTGCCCAAAATATGAAGTATCATGAACCATCACCCCAGTCCTGGTGAGTCCCTGGGTGCACATTTCAGTGCGCAGCACAAGGAAGAGAAGTGTTTGAAATTCCTTGGTGGGATGGGGTGGGATGTAGGGGGAGAAACAGGGGCGGCTCCTGAGATCCCGCTGTCGGCAATGCCCTGTCTGTCTCCTCCCCTAGGGCACAAACCGAGTGTTGCAGTCGGCTGACTATTTAGAAATCCGCTTCCCATTTCTGCGCCAGTCCCGGCTTTGCTCTGTGTCACTGTGTCTCTGGCGCAGTAATAGGTGCTGGTGTTTGCATCTGTCCGGGAGCCGAGCTGGAGATAAACTTCATCCTTCGAGGTGTCCCTGGTGATGGTGACACGAGGTGTGAGAGCCAAGTTATATTCTGTGGTTCCTCCCCGTGCTGTGCTGCGGATAAACCCCATCCACTCCAGCCTTTTCCCAGGGGGCTGCCGGACCCAGCTCCAACAGTAGTTGCTGACTGAGACACCAGAGACTTTACAGGTGATACTGAGGGTCTCTCCAGCTTTCACCGCTCCCGGATGATCTGGATCAGCTGCACCTGAGAGACGACACCTGGGGAAAGGGAAACAAAGAGAAGATTGAATTAATCATGGAACAAATCTATGGATCGGTCCCTAATCTCCCTCCTTTCCCAGAGACACTCAGAGACAGGGGCAAGGAACAGGGAAAGGAAAAGCAGCAGAGATTTCATTCTAGTTTTCCTATGAGGGCAATCCCGCAATCGGCAGGACCGAGCAGTTCTGTGTCTGGGGAGAGACTGAAGCTCCTAGAACCAGGGGTTTGTATTTAACGGGAACCCCCCGGACAGGGATTTGCATGCGGATTCCCAGGCCGGGTATAAGAGATGACGGGGGTGAGCGCTCAGTACATGGTGCTGTCCCCTTCGGGACCCGTGTCCCCTTTACACCCCAGGAAGACCTCTTGGGTAGGAATCGCTAAGTGGGTTTCGCTCAGTGGGGCCAATCTACCAAAGCTTGCCTTTGTGATAGGTGGTCCATTACACCAAAAATCACAAAAATAGTCAGGTTATTGCCCTTCCCCGAGGACCAGTCACTTACCCCAGGTCAATTACTCTTTAGATCTGACACCAAAGACAAGACTTGTAGCCAGTCCTATAATGAGTTAACTAAAGATTTATTGGCTAAGAAAAAAGAAGGAAGAGAGTTATTTACTAGGTTAAAGCAGGTGAACATACCCTCACAAACCAGTTACAGTCTTAGCTTCTAAAAGGTGGTAGAAGCTTCTATAAGAAGCAAGTTCTGTGTGTCTTTTAGGGCTAACTGTGCTCAACTCAAGGGATCTTTTGCTTATGCTTAGTAATCCTTGCTTCTCAGAGTCCAAGCCGCATGAAGATCCAGTTTCTCCTTGTTATGGATTTTTATTCCATTCTCCCAGAGCTCAAACTAATGGATGGAGTCCAGCTGCACTTTTCCTGTTTGTGGGTGCGGGGGGGAAGCAATAAACAGAGTCTTTTGTTCTCTGATATTCCACAGTGATTCGTCTGTGTCAGGGTTTCTTCCCCACTCTGCACTCTAGGGTACAGATGTGGGGACCCGCATGAAAGCCCCCTAAGCTTATTTCTACCAGCTTAGGTTAAAACCTGGTATGCTGCCACCACCAAGTGATTTAACAAGAAACAGGGAAAGGACCACTTGGAGTTCCTCTTCCCCCAAAATATCCCCCCAAGCCCTTACACCCCCTTTCCTGGGGAGGCTTGAGAATAATCTCCTAACCAATTGGTTACAAAGTGAACAAAGACCCAAACCCCTGGGTCTTTGGACAATGGAAAAATCAGTCAGGTTCTTAAAAGAAGGATTTTATTAAAACGAAAAGGCAAAAATCATGTTGGTAAAATTAGGATGGAAAATAAGGCCTGGTCTACACTAGGCGTTTATGTCGAAGTTAGCGCCGTTACATCGAATTAACCCTGCACCCGTCCACACCGCGAAGGTATTTAGTTCGACATAGAGGTCTCTTTAATTCGACTTCTGTACTCCTCCCCGACGAGGGGAGTAGCGCTAAATTCGACATGGCCATGTCGAATTAGGCTAGGTGTGGATGGAAATCGACGCTAATAGCTCCAGGAGCTATCCCACAGTGCACCACTCTGTTGACGCTCTGGACAGCAGTAAGAGCTCGGATGTTCTGAACTGCCACACAGGAAAAGCCCCGGGAAAATTTGAATTTGAATTCCTTTTCCTGTCTGGCCAGTTTGAATCTCATTTCCTGTCTGGACATCGTGGCGAGCTCAGCAGCACTGGCAACGATGCAGAGCTCTCCAGCACTGATGGCAGTGCAATCTCAGAATAGAAAGAGGGCCCCAGCATGGACTGATCGGGAAGTCTTGGATCTCATCGCTGTGTGGGGCGATGAGTCCGTGCTTTCCGAGCTGCGATCCAAAAGACGGAATGCAAAGATCTATGAGAAGATCTCTAAAGACATGGCAGAGAGAGGATACAGCCGGGATGTAACGCAGTGCCGCGTGAAAATCAAGGAGCTGAGACAAGGCTACCAGAAGACCAAAGAGGCAAACGGACGCTCCGGATCCCATCCCCAGACATCCCGTTTCTACGAGGCACTGCATTCCATCCTCGGTGCGGCCGCCACCACTACCCCACCACTGACTGTGGACTCTGAGGATGGGATAGTGTCCACGGCCGGATCCTCGGACATGTTAGCGGACGGGGAAGATGAGGAAGGAGATGAGGAGGACGAGGCAGTCGACAGCGCTCACAACGCTGATTTCCCCGACAGCCAGGATCTCTTCATCACCCTTACAGAGATCCCCTACCAACCCTCCCCAGCCGTTACCCCGGACACAGAATCTGGTGAAGGATCATCCAGTAAGTGTTGTAAACATCTAAACATTTATTTGTAACAGAACATGATTATTAACAATTTAAAAAATGGGTTTCTCATGATTAGTTTGATTAACTTAACGGTTCAGTCATGGGCAGTGCAACTATTTGAAAAAAATCTAGCAATGTCCGGTTTTGCATGATTGTCCTGCCCAAGCCGCTCTACTGTTTAGTCCCTGCTACTGCAGCTACAGTAAGATGCGGTCTATATGTCCGGGGATGGAGCAGAAATCCTCCTGGGACATCTCAAGGAAGCTCTCCTGCAGGTAATTTGAAATCCGCTGCATTAGGTTCTTGGGGAGAGCGGCCTTATTGGGTCCTCCGTAGTAGGACACGTTGCCGCGCCACGAGACTAGCAAGTACTCCGGAATCATTGCTTGGCACAGCATGGCGGCATACGGCCCTGGTCTTTGAAGGCTTTCCCGGAGCATTCTCTGTCTGTCGCTCTCAGAGATCCTCATGAGGGTGATGTCGCTCATGATGACCTGCTTTGAATGAGGTAGGGGAATGTTAGTGTTGGGACTGCTTTACCGTTCCTTTACAGAACTGTAACCGCTGGTTTGCAGCCACGCGGTGGAGGCGGGAGAGGGTCAGCCGAAAGGGATCGTTCCCGGGGACAGCCGCGAGGGTGTGGGACAGAAGCAGACTTCCTGCTTGCCGGATTGCTGGCAGCAGGGACCGACATTGATTTCAATGTGAAATGAGGCCATTGCTAATATTAAAGTTTTAAGCTGCCACGAATCTACGGCTTACCATGTCTGCGTGCAAGAGCAATTCCGTTGTCCTGACAGGGTTCTCAAAAGTGCTCTGCAAAACCCCAGACACTGAATGCGAAGGCCGAGAATTCGACCTTGTGCTGAGTGCGCATGTGATAGGTGCTGTGCATGGTCCTGTTCACAGAGAAAGACTATGTTCTTTGTTCACAACTACATTTATCTTTCTGAGGAATTCACTCCCTTTTTCCCATTCCCACAGCCCCATCTGCGACTGTCTCACAACCTAGCCTGTCATCACACTCCCAGAGGCTAGGGAGGATTAGGCATAAGAAGAAGAGGACACGGGAGGACATGTTCTCCGAGCTTATAGCCTGCTCCAGAGCACAGGCAGCACAGCAGACCCAGTGGCGGGAGAACTTGTCCCAAATGCACCAAGCCAACATGGATCGGGAGGAGAGGTGGCGTCAGGAAGACCAGCAGGCGACTCAAACCCTGCTTGGACTACTGAGGGAGCAAACGGACACGCTCCGGCGCCTTGTGGATGTTCTGCAGGAACGGAGGCAGGAGGACAGAGCCCCGCTGCAGTCCATCTCTAACCGCCCTCCCCCGCCACCAAGTCCCATACCCACCTCACCCAAAGTGCAAAGAAGGAGAGGCGGCAGAGTCCCTGCTAACTCTCACTCCACCCCTGCAGAGAGCTCGAGCAGCAGAAGGCTCTCATTCCCCAAAGTTTGACAAGTTCTTTCCTTCCCGCCTGACACAAGCCCCCGTCCAAGTTTCACTTCCCAGTCCCATGTGTAGTTGATAATAAAAAATATGTTTCTGTTAACTACTGTTTCCATCATGTTCTTTTGGAGGAGGGGGGGAAAGGGGGTTGGTAATTGGACAGGACAGTCACCTTTGGCAGGGTACATAGTCGGGGGCAGGCACAGCAGCAGGGCACATACATAGTGCAGTGATGCAGTGACTACTTACCCTGGTTAGTCTGGGAGGTTCTTTTCATGTTATGTAGTGGGGGGTGGGTTGCTCTGTGACTTTGTGGCAGGGGAGGGCAGTTAGAGATCTTAAGCGGCGGTCCTTAGGCAGGATCACAGAGCCACACAGCAGGGGATCTGTAACCGTCCCCCCCCTGCCACAAAGTCACATAGACCCCCCATACACACAGTCCCTATCAGGAGGGGTGACAGGCTCCGTTGAAAGAACCATCCCACCGCAGCGGAGCCTGTCAGTCCTTGAGTTTAGAAGCTGCATTCGCGCGACTACACTACACCCGCTCCGCACCACAGTCTGCGTCCCAGTTTTTAAAAATTCCCGCGAAAACAGTATTAAAGAAAACGGTGTGCTTTAACAAAGTAGAACTATTTTTATTTTGAAACGTGTGTTGGAAGTGGGGTGAAGGCTTCTCTGTACACAAAATTAGAAAGTCACAGGTTACCCTGCTCACTCAGGAACTTTGCTTTCAAAGCCTCCCGGATGCACAGCGCTTCCCGCTGGTCTCTTCTAATCGCCCGGCTGTCTGGCTGTGAGTAATCAGTAGCCAGGCTAATTTCCTCAACCTCCCACCCCGCCATAAAGGTCTCCCCCTTGCTCTCACAGAGATTGTGGAGCACACAGCAAGCTGCTATAACAATGGGGATATTGGTTTCGCTGAGATCACAGCGAGTCAGCAAGCTTCTCCATCTCCCCTTGAGACGTCCAAAAGCACACTCCACCACCATTCTGCACTTGCTCAGCCGGTAGTTGAAGAGTTCTTTTTCAGTGTCCAGGGCACCTGTATAGGGCTTCATGAGCCAGGGCATTAGCGGGTAGGCTGGGTCCCCGAGGATGACTATAGGCATCTCCACATCCCCAACAGTTATTTTGTGGTCCGGGAAGTAAATACCTTCCTGCAGCCGTCTAAACAGACCAGAGTTCCTGAAAACACGAGCGTCATGAACCTTGCCCGGCCATCCCACGTAGATGTTGGTAAAACGTCCCCTGTGGTCCACCAGTGCTTGCAGCACCATGGAAAAGTAGCCCTTTCTGTTAATGTACTGGCTGGCCTGGTGGTCCGGTGCCAGGATAGGGATGTGAGTTCCATCTATGGCCCCACCGCAGTTTGGGAATCCCATCGCTGCGAAGCCATCTATGATCGCCTCCAAGTTTCCCAGGGTCACTACCTTTGGCAGCAGTACATCAACGATTGCCTTGGCTACTTGCATCACAACAACCCCCACGGTAGATTTGCCCACCCCAAACTGGCTCGCGACTGACCGGTAGCAGTCAGGCATTGCAAGCTTCCAGAGGGCTATGGCCACTCGCTTCTGGACAGTCAGGGCTGGTCGCATCCGGGTGTCATTGCGCTTCAGGGCAGGGGACAGCAACTCACAAAGTTCAAGGAAAGTTCCCTTCCGCATGCGGAAGTTTCGCAGCCACTGTGATTCATCCCAGACCTGCAGCACTATGCGGTCCCACCACTCAGTGCTTGTTTCCCGGGCCCAGAATCGCCGTTCCACGGCATCAACATGACCCATTGCCACCGTGATGTCCTCGGCGCTGGGTCCCCTGCTTTCTGAGAGGTCTGTGCTACTCTCAGACTTCAGGCCATCACCGCGTTGACGTAGCCTCCTCGCCTGACTTTTCTGCATCTGCCTCAGGGCAACCTGTATGATAAGCTGCGAGGCGTTGAGAGCGGCCACAACTGCAGCGATGGTTGCAGCGGGCTCCATGCTCACAGTGCTGTGGCGTCCGCGCTGTCAATGACTTGAAAAGTGCGCGAAATGATTTCCCGCCGGCGCTTTCAGGGAGGGAGGGAGGGCGGGAGTGAGTGATGGATGGATGACGACAGTTACCCAAAAGCACCCTCGACACATTTTTTTACCCAGAAGGCATTGGTGGCTCGACCCAGAATTCCAATGGGCAGCGGGGACTGCGGGAACTGTGGGATAGCTGCCCACAGTGCACCGCTTCCAATGTCGACGCTTTCCCCGTTAGTGTGGACTCACAAAGTCGAATTACTGTCCTTAGTGTGGACACACACGTTCGACTTTGCAATATCGATTCCAAATATTCGATTTAAGTAAAATCGAACTACTCTCGTAGTGTAGACAAGGCCTAACTTTACAGGGTAATCAGATTCAAAGAGCCCAGAGGAACCCCCTCTAGCCTTAGTTTCAAAGTTACAACAAAACAGGGATAAACCTCCCTCTAGCAAAGGGAACATTCACAAGTTGAGAAAACAAAGATAAACTAACACGCCTTGTCTGCCTATTACTTACAAGTTTCAAATATGAGAGACTTGTTCAGAAAAATTTGAAGAGCATGAATTGATGTCCGGTCCCTCTTAGTCCCAAGAGCGAACAACAACCAAAACAAAGAGCACAATCAACCCCGCCCCCCCAAGATTTGAAAGTATCTTGTCCCCTTATTGGTCCTTTGGGTCAGGTGTCAGCCAGGTTACCTGAGCTTCTTAACCCTTTACAGGTAAAAGGATTTTGGTGCCTTTGGCCAGGAGGGATTTTATAGTATTGTATACAGGAGGGTTGTTACCCTTCCCTTTCTAGTTATGACAGTCTGGTATCTATGGGCCTATGCTGGGCATATAAAATAAATCTAAACAATGTAAACGTGTTGTCCATAGGAATGAATCTCTCCTGCAAATGTCTGATGGGGAAACAGCTCAAACTGCAGTGGGAGAAAGGCTGGTTTCAGGCACCGGAGAGTGACAATAGGTTTAAATGAAAGCGGACGGAACTGGGCATGGAGAGAAGATGCAGTCTGTGGGCTCTGTCAGAACAAGGGCTGTGACTGTAGAAACAAAGGGTGGGGAGATACAGCAAAGAGATGAAGCACTTTATCTTGGGGTCCGTTTTCAAACAGAACAGTTGTGTGTGTCATTCCTGCCCTCTGCTGGAAGCAATTCCCCCTGGTGCTGACAGGACTGGAGGTGATACTTACAGGTGATACTGAGGGTCTCTCCGGGCTTCATCGCTCCTGGGCTGATCTAGACAAGCTGCACCGGGGAGAGGCCACCTGGGGAAAGGGGAACAGAGCTGAGTTTGGCCTGGAACCGGTGCATTCCCCACCTCAGTGTTTCTCAGCGTCCCATGAAATACTCACCCGATGGGGCGTCGAATAGGAAAAGGGAGAAGGGCACTGGGTAGTGACAGTGTCATGGTGATTGTTAATGGAGACACTCCCCAGCAGGCAGGACCAGGCAGTTCTGTGTCTGGGGGGAGATTGAGGCTCCTAGAACCAGGGCTTTGTATTTAACAGGAACCCCCGGGCAGGGATTTGCATGCAGGTCTCACCGAGCGGGGATGGGATCTGAATGGGGCCGGCAGGGGGGCTCTATGCACAGGGGAGAAGCAACGAGCGGTGTTAAAGCTCCTGCTCTCTAGGTAAAGGTCAGAGAGATTTGATGACAACACAGAAGTCTCGACTCTTTGGTGCCGATTTACCCACTGGAACAGGAGCTGCCGTGTGGGCGACGAAATGTTCTGCTGGGAGAACATCAGCCAATATGATCCCAAAAGGAAAACACACACAGACAGACAGACATACACACACACTCTGACAGAAAGACACACGCATGGATACACACAGATACATACATACAGACACAAACACACACACAGTCTGTGTGCAGGGGACGGGGTCTGCACTCAGCACTCCCAGCTGAACTGGCCTCACTGCTCTGTTTAAAATCCGCTTCCCCTTTTTGTACGGTCCCTGCTCTGCTGTGTCACCGTGTCTCTGGCGCAGTAATAGGTGCCGGTGTCTGCAGCTGTCAGCGAGCTCAGCCGCAGATAGTATTTGGTGTTGGAAGAATCCACGGAGATGGTGATTCGGCCTTGGAGAGACGGGGCGTAGCTTGTTCCCCCTTTCCAGTATCCCATCCACTCCAGCGCTTGGCCCGGGGCCTGGCGTAGCCAATTCCAGTAGTAGCTGCTAGTGATGGTGCCCCCGGTGACAGTGCAGGTGAGTGTGAGGGTCTCTCCAGGCTTCACCACCCCTGGGCCGGACTCCTGGAGCTGGAGCTGGGACAGGACACCTGGGAAAAGCAGGGATTGGTCAGATTCAAACCCACCTTCCCCTCAAACCAGCGCCGCCTCCCGCAGCCTCCCGCAGCCACTTACCCGGGGCCAGAGCCAGGAGGAGCACAGGGAGGAGCAGAGAGTTCATTGTGAGCTAGGCGGGGACGACACAGAGCTCGCAAGGGGCAGCTCAGCGCCTGGGGACTGCTTGTCTGGGCGCCCTGGGGCTGCTACTTCAACACAGAGCCCGGGGCGGGAATTTGCATAACATAGGAGTGCCCAAAGGAGGGGAGAGACAGAGCTGATAAAAAGGACAGGGTGGGGGCCCTCTGCCTCTCTGTGCCCACACTGGACAGATGGAGTGTGTTACACACACACACACACACACACACACACACACACGCTTTGCCGATTGCGGCGGGGAGGAAAATACAAAAATCCATAGTGAATTAAACTCTCACACCTCACTCCTGTATCTCTCATCAGTTTCTGGTGTCAATTCATTCACTCGTGTAGACAAAGGCCGCTCTGAAGAAGTCGAAATTCGGGCCCAGGAACTTCAATTATTCTTATTCGGTACCTTTCCCATTTCAAAGCCCCAATCACTTCCCCCGATGCTTCCCAAACTCAACAATTATTGATGATTGATACCTGTTGATTGGTTATTGATAGGATGCACAGGGACGTGGCTGGGCAGGCAGTTAGCTGGCTCTATTACGGTATTAAGGGGAACTTGCGGTCCAGATCCCCTCGACATCTTCGCAAATCTCACCCTTATGTTTCCAAGGACAAGGGGCGCAGTTTGTGGCGGGTTTTGGCCAGTGCTCTTCTCTTCCAGAACAACACGTTGGCAGAAGGGTTTGTGCGACTTTAAATAGGCTCCGAGATCTTCCATTCCAGCGCTGGGGATGGGTCACTTTCGGGGCGGGGGCAGGGTGTATGCCGGGGATCTCTCAGTGAAATAACTTCGAATTGGCACCATGATCTCTGCTCCAGCCCCTGCACTGACACACCAGCTCTGAAGCTGATCTGACTATGTGGGGACGTCAACCCAGATTCATTATTCGGCTTCAAGCCAAATCCCTGTTGCAACTTTCACTGTGGCACTGCTAGCAGTGGCCGCATAATCTTTCATTTCTGTGATGTGTCCAGTCCTCTCCAACCCCCAATTGAAATCCTGTCTGTGTTACAGTGTCTGCTTCCATTTCATTCTCTGCCACAGACTCCCTGAGCGTCCCTGAGCAAGTCACTTAGTCTAGCTGCTCCTCACTTCCCCCTCTGTTAAATGGGAATAACGGCACCCCCGCCTCACAGGGATGTGGTGAGGAGAAATACATTGGTAAGAGTGTGCGGCTCAGATATTGCGGTGATGGGAGCCATAAAATTATCAAAGATAGAAAAATACACGATCACAGTGTGTCCCTGCCTCAGTTCCTGATACGGACTTACCAGCCTCCTAGAAGTGCAGTGAGGCTCAGTACAGATTGTAAGGCACTCGGCTAACATGGTAGTGGGCGCCCTTAAGAGAGATCGATAGAGAGGGAGAGAGAAAGAAGCAATGGCTGGAAAGTCAATCAATATTCCCAGCTGGAGAGGGAACAGACACTCTCCAGACCGGGGAAGAGTTGTGTGTGTGTATTGCTGGAGTGAATGAGCCCTGGTTTGGGGCGGCAAACAGGAAAAGGGAGAAGGGCAGTGACGAAGTCCTGGTGGTTGTTAATGGAGAAACTCCCCAGCGGGCAGGACCGGGCAGTTCTGTGTCTGGGAAGACACTGAGGCTCCTAGAACTAGGGGTTGGTATTTAAACAGGAACCCCCCGGGGCAGGGATTTGCATGCGGGTTCCCCAGGTTGGTATAAGAGATGACAGGGGAGGAGGTTGTGAAGGCTAGGACTATAAATAACAGGGTTTAAAAGAGAACTAGATAAATTCATGGAGGTTAAGTCCATGAATGGCTATTAGCCAGGATGGGTAAGGAATGGTGTCCCTAGCCTCTGTCTGTCAGAGGGTGGAGATGGATGACAGGAGAGAGATCACTTGATCATTACCTGTTAGGTTCACTCCCGCTGGAACACCTGGCAGACAGGAAACTGGGTTGGATGGACCTTTGGTCTGACCCAGTACGGCCATTCTTATGTTCTTATGTTATATTCATAGGCTAGTTCCAATCAAGGGAGCACATGCAGGTGCTAGTGAGAGATATTCATGCCCTCTAAGTGGATTTGAACCTCCTTCAGAGAAGTCTGAAGTTGAAGAACCAAATGTTCTCGTTGATCCAATTTCAACGCATGGGGTCCTGAAATTGGGGCTCTTAAACATCGGAGGGGAGCAAGGTTTGTGATCAGAGGGTTGAAATTTAAATTTTTTTTTTTGTTGGCCCAATTCCAGTCTGTACAAACCGGGCTTATGAAATCCCTCCAAAATGGCAATATGCCCATAGAATTTAAACCAAAGTGCTGGCATGAGCTTGTCACAATGTGTGCACTATAATGGAACTACTGGGACCTTGCTGAATCAAGTCATGTCCAGCTAAAGTCCTGTTTAGCAGATCCCAGTTTACGAGGAATCGTGTGATATTCTTGCCTGCTGGCATGATCAGAGACAGCTGCAGTTCCTCTCCGGGTAACGGAGGTGTCTGAGTTCCAATGACAATGATGACACGTAGGGGTATGGTTGTTCCCCAATCAGCGGAGCAAACCAGGGCCACCCTCCACCTTCCGCCACCCAGGAGGCTGTCCCTGGGTGTGTTTGATGGTGTACATACTCTCCAGTGGCACTCTGCGTGCAGTTGGCAGTGCTTTCCCAGGGGGAACCTGAGGAGTTGCCAACAGCATAGAGCGACACTGCAGGGCCAGGGAGTTGCTCCCGTTCCCATAGAATCCATGCATGTGGCACAGCAAATTTGCTTCCTGGGCTCCAGCTGACAAACACCTGCCAGAGGTTCAGAGGGATCAGAGGTACAGCAGAGAGCCAGGACATCATCAGACTCCAGACACTTATGAACAGCAGGGTGCTGGTGCACCGGTGGGATGTCATGGCTCATGTACGGGACCTGTGAGGGGGCAGAGAAGAGAGAAAAACTTCCCACACTCCCTCCGTATATACTGGGAGAATCTGGGACCAATATTACAGAGTGAACATGAAACAGTGACCTATGTGAGGGTGGCCATAATAAGTCAAGGACTTTTATGGCCTTTTCCTGTCTCAACATCGGGGTAGGCACTGACCAGCCCACTTGATGCGTATTCTCCAACAGCTCAACGCTGTTCCTTCTTGCTGGCCAAGAAAGGTGGCTGACAGGATGGAGAAGACAGTCTTGAGGGTCAGGTGGTTTATCCTTCCATTCTTTGAGCTGTGAAGAATGAAACCATTTCCACCAGGGTTTCCCATTTTTCCCATTCAGGATTTCTACCTGACACACACTGGGGCTGGCCCGATTCACAATAGAGCAGTGGCCATCCCAGGTGCGTGTAAAGAGCTGTTTAGCGGTGACAGAGGCAGTGTTGGTTTTAGTAGGGATGGCTTCCACCCTGGATCTTTCTAAAACAAAGTCAGTGGATTTATACACAGTTGAGAAACTTTGGCAGCTAGAAACTGAACCAAATTTTTCAGCACCTACACTGTTGCTTGCTACAGCAGGGGTTCTCAAACTGGGGGTTGGGACCCCCTCAGGGGGTCATGAGGTTATTAGGTCAGGGGTCATGAGCTGTCAGCCTCCACCCCAAACCACGCTTTGCCTCCAGCATTTGTAATGGTGTTAAATATATAGAAAAGGGTTTTTAATTTATAAGGGGGGCGGTCGCACTCAGAGGCTTGCTGTGTGAAAGGGGGCACCAGGACAAAAGTTTGAGAATCGCTGTGCTGCAGGCAATGATTCATTCTGAGCTAACTCCGTCAACCCACTTCCACACCCTTCAGTTGCAGCAAACTGCTTGCAAAAG